>NC_059435.1:33729240-33914240 GCF_021028975.2 Sphaerodactylus townsendi
CACATCTCTCCATTGTGAGAACTTCCCATTTACACCCACTCTTTGTTTCCCTGTTTCTCAACCAGTTTTTTTAATCCATAGGAGGACTTCCCCTCTTATTCCTTCATTAAGCTGAGTTTTTCTCAATAGTCTCTGGTGAGGAACTTTGTCAAAAGCCTTTTGGAAATCCAAGTAGACAATGTCCAATCGGTTTACTCCCTGTCCACATGCCTGTTTACACCCCTCAAAAGAACTCTAGTAAGTTTGTAAGACAGGATTTGCCTCTGCAAAAGCCATGCTGATTCTTTCTCAGCAGGTCTTGCTTTTCTACATGTTTTATAATTTTATCTTTAATGATAGATTCTACTAATTTTACCAGAAAGGAACAGAATGTCAAACTGACTGGCCTTGTATATTTCCAGGGTCCCCCTAAGATCCTTTCTTAAAGAGTGGCGTGACATTGGCCATCTTCCAGTCTTCAGGGATGGAGCCTGATTTCAGGGAGAAGTTGCATATTAAAGAGTGAGAAAGATCTGAAGCAATTTCATAGCTTGAGCTCTTTAAGAACTCTTGGGTGATGCAATCTGGGCCAGGGGATTTGAAGTAACATTTAGTTTATCAATGGCTGCCAGAACTTCTTCCTTGTCTACCACTATCTTCGCTAGTTCCCTCGGATTAGCCTCCTGGGTTAGAAGCTTGGTTCCAGGTGCAGGAATGTTCCTCACCTCCTCTTGGAGTGAAAGACAGATGTAAAGAGATTCATTCAGCTTCTCTGCAATCTCCCCTGCCATCTTTTTTAGCACACCCTTTGTTCCTTTGTCATCTAACTTGGGCCTACCGCTTCCCTTGCTGGCTTCCTGCTTTTGATGTACCTTGAAAGAACTGGTTTGTTGCTGGTCTTGATGTTCGCGATGACCATGCGTTCCTCATAAATCCTTTTTTGCCTCCCTTACAGCTCCATCCCCAACTTGCTATCTCTTTTTGCCACCATTTGTGTTCCCTCTCCATATTCTTTGCATCAGCCAAACTGGACTTCCATTTTTCTAAAAGACATTTTCTTTTTTTCTTGATAATTTCCTCCAACCTCTCTTGTTAACCATGGTGAAGCTTTCTTTTTTTGGACTGGGTGCTGCCTTTTTTTCTAACCTGTGGAACACATTCCAGCTGAGCTTTTTAAGACTGTGTTTTTTAAATAACCTCCAAGCATCCTGGACAGTTTTGACTCTCTTGATTTTCCCTTTCAGCTTCCTGCGCACTATCCCCCTCATCTTTGAGAAATTTCCCTTTCTGAAGGCGAATGTAACTACATTAGTAGTTGCCACTTGTTCGCGATTCTTGGAGATTACTGAATCTGGACAACATTGTGAATTATCGCTGTTCCCTATCGGCTCCAACAACACTGACTTCCTTGCAATTCAGGTTTGCTAGGTCCCACATAGAATTAGATCTAGGATCACCTCTCCCCTGGTTGGTTCCACAACCATCTGCTCGAAGCCACAGTCATTTAGCATATCCAGGAATGCTCTCTCCCTTACTATGACCTGAACATGCATTTTTTCCAGTTTATATGGGGATAGTTAAAATCACCCATTACCACTACATTTTGTTGTTGGTTGGCCTCTCTAATTTCTTTTTTTCCATCTCAGAATCCTCTTGTGCACTTTGGTCAGGGGGACGATAATATATGTTCCTAATATTAAACTGTATCCTTCACACCTGAGTATTGATATCCTCACAGTGATTCTGTAGGGCAACCAGCTCCCTTTGCCAAATTGTCTATTTTTTATGTGATACTATGCTCTCTTGATGATGTAAAAGGCAACTCTCACCCCCAATGTCATCCAATACCTATCAACTTCCTATAGAGCCCTGCTTAGCCTGGTATAACAGCATCCCACTGGTTCTCCTCATTCCACCATGTCTCTGTAATGCCCACTATATCAAAGTCCTCCTTCAAAACTCTGTACTCTAGCTCCCCCATTTTAGGTCGAATGCTTCTACTATTAGCATAGAGACACCTGTATACCCTGTCTCTGTCCTTAACCTGGGATTTATGTGCTTTACCCTCAAGTCTTTTGTAGACACTATCCCTTGTCACATGCACATTGCTATGTTCCTCGCTTCCTTCCTTCCTAAAGGAAGCAAAACCTGCTTTCACTTTCAAGTAATGGATCATGAAAGGATGAGGGCAGGGTTAACTCCTACTCTACTGGTATCTTTGTATCTTACTCTTTCTCATATAAGCAGATGCAATTAATGTTTACAGTGAAAGATATATACACTTGGAACAATATTGTTGTAAGGCCAATTGCTTGGCATTCCTGAGACAGAAACCCATAGAGGAGACTAATATCCTTTTAAAATTATTGTTAAGTCAGACCAGGGTAACAAGGAGGAGCAATTTGTTTATGATAGTTCTCCTACTTTCTCCCCCAAATTGTTACTAGATTATTCAAGGGAAAAAGATGATGTAAAAGAATTACTTCCTAAGTAAATATTCTGGAATGGGAAGAGGGTGAGACGGAACTTTTCTAAAACATGCTTGTTTCAGAAAGACAATTCAAATTTTAGGGGGCCTAACATTGTGAAATATAAACAGTTGATCAGAATTTTTCATAAGCTAACCAACTCTTTTGAAGATATCGCAACAGTTAAGAATTTAACATTAATGCTTTAAATATTTGGCCAATATTTGACTGAACCAGTGTTTTATATGGAAATGACCAATGCTACCTAACTTCATATTTATACATTTGCATATTTTAATTTTCTTCAAGGATTTTCTAATTTTTTTCTTCTAAATTTAGTTTTTTGATCGCATCAAACTGTTTGGAATGCCTGCCAAGCATCAGCCGGATTTGATCTACCTGCGGTATGTGCCTCTCTGGAAGGTCCATATATTTACAGTAGTTCAGCTTACTTGTCTTGTTCTTCTGTGGGCAATTAAAGCCTCTGCAGCTGCTGTTGTTTTTCCTATGATGGTAAGTTAACCAAGAACATTCCATTATCAACTATTATTTTTGCTAAACTAGTTTCTAGACTCAAAGAACAGTTCACTAGAATTCTGTTTTATGTAATTTTATTTCTGTACTGGAGGGTTGTTTTTTTAAAAAAACCTAAGGCTCAATGGAACCTCAGACTCTCTCCCCAGCTCATAAACTAAGAGGCAAGGCACAGAAGAAGGCAGCCCAATCCATGGGGGGAAGGGAAATGGGTTTTGAGAGTGGCAGAGGGCTGCACCAGTACATTTATCCCTTCCACCAGTGTAAGGGTCACCCATGCTGGCAGAGAAAGCAAAAACACCAGCATCCAGCTGCTTCACAGCTCCACGGTAGGCAAACCTGGAAATGGGTGTGGCTGCAGAGCTATGTTGGTGTCCAAGCGGATGGCAGAGCAGGGTAAGGTGAGCCGGGGCATTCCTGAGGGTGGAGGTAATTTTAGTTGGCTTCCACTGGCATTCCAGCCTGGGAATGCCTTCCTCCGAGTTTGCAGGCTTTTCCCACACAAATGTGAGGCGTAAGCTTGTTTCGGGTATGTAGTGCTTTAGGCAGCAGGATGGTTTTCAGATTTCTTCCTTTCCACACCTTCTGAAGCTGCTGCTGCAGCACTCCCCCATCCCATCTGGATTGCGCTGTAAGATGGTGGAAGACAGGTTGACAATGCTCACCATGAAGGGATTATTTGTAAATAAGCTTTGCTTCCATTTATGGCCAGACTGATCTTCCCTCACTAGGATGGAAGTTGTGCAACTATTCAGTGGCCCTTGGTAACATGACTTCCTTCAGGGACCACAGTGTTTATCCTTTCCTCTATGCACTTATCTGGCACAGGATAATTCAGAATGGTGTGTTCACTGGCAGGGAGCAAGAGAAGCAAGTTTTGCTGTGCCCACTCCTTGTTTTCCCAGTTGCTGAGGGCGTACTGTTAGTGGATTTCTTTCTAGCAGGAAGAAAGGGATCAAGCTATTAGTTCGTTTTGATTTTCTCTGTAGTGTACTGATCTGTACATGGTCTTTAAAAATTGTTTTTAAGGTATTAGCTCTGGTTTTCATTCGCAAACTTATGGATTTGTGTTTCACCAAACGGGAACTCAGTTGGCTTGATGATCTTATGCCAGAAAGTAAAAAGAAGAAGGAAGATGACAAAAAGAAAAAAGCAAAGGAAGTAAGTAGAACAGTCATATTAACATAAGAATACATTACTTTAAAAAATGAAAGCTGTAGATCCTTTTTATGATCAGTCCTGTACCATTTCAGAATCTGTATGAGTAGAAATACAATAGCAGGAAATGTTATTGGTTTTACAAAATATATTCATGAGCTCTAAGCCATGATATTAATAAAAATCTCAGCTATAAGCCAATCTCAAGTTATGCTGCAAGGACTTTTGAAACTGATTAGAACAATGCCTGCCCATACCTGTGTATTAGCAGCTTGTGCCCTCACTTTGTGGAATATTTGATGAGGTCAAGGAGGTTTCTCCAGTCCATAGAATATGCAAAATGGATGACATTTAGAGGGCATTTTTCAAAGGGGACATTTTTATCAGGGTCTAATACACTTTAGAATACAGTTTAATGTCTGTGCTAATTTACTAGAGTATTGTAGGTATTTTTATTGTATTGTTGGTTTAAATTTTTGTAATCCACTTTGTGTCTTTGTGAGAAAGGCAGGCCATAAATGAAGTAAGTAATTAAATATTAACATTTAATGAGAGCAAAACTTAAAATATACCACTGCTGAACCTGTTTCCAGTATGCACAAGCCAATACCACTATTGGATAGAAGAGTACAATAGTTATGTCATCGGGTGCTGTTCCACATGGTTTCTGGCTTTAGGGATATGGGGCACAACTGTGGAAGGTACAGGGGATATCTGTAAGAGGTGGAGCTCAGCAAGCAGAATACTGCCTACAGTTTGGATTCCAGCCCTTATTATATGTGTCAGGTAACCTGAGCCACTTTTGTAAACCCTTAAAAGAAAGGTTTTCTACTTAAGACTAAACTATTAGGCATGCAAAGGCTTCCACTGCATGTACTGGGACTTCTTTAAGGCTGACTGAAGATTAATTTACACTCTGAAGTGGGATATTTCAGAAGGGGTTAGCGTTTTTAGTCTGTTTTACCAAAATAAAACACAGGTCCAGTGGCACCTTAAAGACTACCAGCATTTATTTCAACATGACCTGTTATGGGTCAGCTGAAAGCACATATTGAAATCAACATTGGTAGTCTTTGAGGAACTTCTAGATTTTTGCTTTATTTTGAAGTGGGAGCATGTCATAAACAAGTAGTGCAACAACTCTTACTTGGAGAAAAATAACTTTTCTGCTTGCTCAGTTCTGAAATCCTGGATCCATCCTCCCTTTAGATTTCACATGTGCTGTACAAGTACTGGTGAATAGAATTGAACTATATCTAGAGTTTGGCTTAGTAAACCCTTTAAATTTCTATAGGTCGCCAAAGTTGTCAGTCTTGTTGGGTGGCCCACTAGTTCCCCCCCTTGTAAGAGGTTTGTGAACTTCATTAAAAGCCACTGCTGAAGTTTACCCAGATACTAGGGTGAGCTTGTTAAATAACATTGAGAGCAATTTCTATGTGAAGAAAACTTGAACGTCACTGCTTGTCCCAGGGATTCTAGTTTGTGGTCCAAATATGACTGTGGATAGGTACTGGATGTAACTAGGTGCAATGATGTTGTAGTACAATTATGTACTCAAAGTACATCTTTGTGGCCATGTGTCTCTGTTTTTACATTATACAGGACCTTGTTTTAGATTTCTGGTTCTTGTAGCTTAAAATAACTTGTTAAATATGTATTGGATAATGTGTAACTTTCAGGAAGCTGAACGAATGTTTCAGACAGTGGACAGTGAAACTGTACACCTTCCATTTGGAAGAAGCGATGTGTTAGAGATTCCTGTGAAAGCTCTAAAATACAGGTGTGATATATCCCTATTTTCATTTAAATTTTATATAGCTTTTATATTTGATGTTGCCTTAAATGACATATTTTAACACACTTGAATGAACATTGCAAAATCTGGGATTCCATTAGCTGGGGAATATGCTCTCGGAGGAGTTAATGATATCTTTATAAATAAGCTAATTGTTTTATGTTTTCAAATTACTTATTTCTTACTCACATGACCCTTTTGAACAGATCCGATGACTCAATTCCAACCAGCTCTCAGGGTGAAGAAACTGTTTTGGTCAGTTCTTTGTAGTGTGGTGGCATGCATGGCTACTGATATGAAAGGCATTGAAGATACTAAATATAAGTTACCTGAGCCATATGTTTACCAGCTACCTAAACAATTTTTTTAAGTCTGAACATTTCCTAAAGGTATATGCTTAACATTGAAATAATCTTTGATAGCAAAACTGGCCAAATTTCTTAAATTCCACAAATAACACACATGCTTATTTACTTTTAAGTCCAGACGTATGTAATTTTGGCTGTAATCCTCAGAACATGTTTTTGGAAATAAGCGCCACTGAATAAAATGGAACTGAGTTCTAAGTAGATAGGAAGGTTTGCTTCCATAGTTATTAATTTGTGACTTAGTAAAATTTTCAGACTGGGTTTATGACAAATTCAAGCAAGAATCCCTCTTTAGAAGGGAGAATATGAAAGGCTGACTCTGATTAGCTTGAAAGCTATAGCACTTGTGCCTTTACAGTGTTTAAAGCAGTCTGAATCAGTAGTTTAGTATCCTTTTCACTTCCAAAGGGTATCTATGCCTGCTTAAAGTTAAGGGAAAGGGATTGTTTTGACAATGTTGTTATCTTTCCTCAAAGAGGTATGAATTTCAAGTGCTTCTGACAAAGCTGTAATGGAATACCAAGCTTTAATCAATTTATCACAGAAAAGACCCCTTTTTGCTAAGACTTGTAGTTATCCAGTTACATACAAGAAAAAGTGTTCACTCTCCATTTAGCCATTTTATTGTGGAATTATTGCATTGTAAATTTAAATACAAGCCTTAGTACAAATCCAAGACGTATGTTAAAATGTCTTTGCAAAATACAAGATACTGCATAAACAAACATAGTGAAATAAGTCCTATGAGATTCTTAAAAAAAATAACGGTTACAGTTGTTCCTATATGTTCTGTTGAAAGAAGAAATTATCAATTTGATTTGGATTCTGACTTGGCATTAGTAGTCAAACATCATTTCTATGAATACTTCAATTACATTCTATAGTTGAATTCACCTGAAAAGTTAAGCATACTTTTTGCTGTTTAAAACATACCTTTTAACTTTGCAACCTTTATTATAGTTCGTTGGTAAAAAAAAATACAATCTTTAGAACTGTATTAAATTAAACATTCTTCTGGTGGCTGTGTAAATAGATAACCTAAGGCTCAAATGAAATAAACAGCATGACACATAATTAAAGCTATTGCAAGGCACTGAGTACTAATCAAAATGTGTTTGTTGTCTAGCGTTGATCCTTCTGTTGTAAACATATCAGATGAAATGGCCAAAACTGCACAGTGGAAGGCTCTTTCCATGAACACAGAGAATTGCAAAGTAACAAAGTCTAACTTGAGGTAGCTTATAATTACTCACAATTTCTGATTGTATTTTTGCTTTTGTTAAGTAGATGCTAGCTGTGGAAATAATTTGTTTTGATCATATATTAATATTTTGAATATATGATAAGTTTCTATTAACAATTTGAACAAAGAAAAGATGTGAAATCACATTAGAGTTGAGCCCAAAGAACAGTAACACCACTGTAGTAAAACCCAGGAGGCTTTGCCAGGTTTTTTTTTTTAATAGTAGCCCCAAATGCCACATGGCAAACTGTTTTTGAAACTGAAGGGTGTTCAGCTGTTTCCAGGAGAAAGTAAAAGATGTACTATGCTGGAAAAATAACCTCCTTATTTACCTCTGGGTTTGGGGCAAATCCCATTATTAATACTACGTAGTAGTAATCTGAAGACATGAAATGGTTGCTTTTGAAATATTCCTCTGTGGCAAAGGGTGGGAACATTTTCCCCCTTGCTCCTAGTTTTGGTGATTGCATGCTTCAGGCTGGTCTGAAAATTATCCTTTTTACTAGTGGAGACCCTCAAGATTTGGGAGGGGTAAATACCACACTGGTTGGACCAATCACTTGCTAGACATTTGGGTGCTGTGTGGTTTCCGGGCTGTATGGCCGTGTTCTAGCAGCATTCTCTCCTGACGTTTCACCTGCATCTGTGGCTGGCATCTTCAGAGGATCTGATGTTGGGAAAGCAAGTGGAGTATATATCTGTTGGAGTGTCCAGGGTGGGTGGAGAAACCTTGTCTATGAGTGACAAAGAAGGCAACCAGGTCAATAGTTGAGGGCATCTGAATAGAAGTATGAGTAACAATGAAGCCTATAGCCTGGGAGTAACACTGGAGATAGCAAGGTCACTGGTGGGAGCATCTGAATAGAAGTATCCTGTGCCTTTGTTTTCTTTTTTGTCTATGGTCATCCTGTGTGTTTGTGTGGAGCTGGTTAGACACTGTCTTGACTCTAGTATTTTTCAACACTGGCAGCCAAGTTCTGTTCATTTTCATGGTTTCTTCCTTCCTGTTAAAATTGTCCATGTGCTTATGGATTTCAATTGCTTCTCTGTGTAGTCTGGCCATGTAGTGGCTTTCAAGAGTGGTCCAGAATTTCTGTTTTTTCAAATAATAGTATTCTATGTCAGGTTGGACTTTATCATGTGGTTCTGCTATTAGCACAGATTTTCTGGCTAGAAATAGTCTGCGAATTGCCTTTCGTGTTCTTTGATACGTGTCTGTGCGCTGCGTTTGGTGGTTCCTATGTAGACTTGTCCACAGCTGCATGGTATGCGATAGACTCCTGCAGTAGCTAAAGGATCCCTCTTATCCTTTGCTGAACGTAGCATCTGTTGAATTTTCTTAGTGGGTCTGTAGATTGTTTGTAGGTTGTGCTTCTTCATCAGTTTTCCAATGCGATCAGTGATTCCCTTGATGTATGGTAAGAGCCACGGAGAAGAAGAACTAAACAAGTTCCTGGACCATATCAATAAGATCCATCCAAACATCCAATTTACTATGGAAAAAGAAAATGAAGGAAAACTGCCATTTTTAGATGTTTTAGTCATCCGCAAACCAAACCAGCAATTGGGACACACAGTATACAGAAAACCTACGCACACAGACAGATATCTACACAAAAACTCCAATCACCATCCAGGGCAAAAAAGGAGCACCATAAAAACTTGGGTACATCGTGCATGAGCAATCACTGTGAACCTCACCTCCTACAAGATGAATTGAATCACCTAAACAGGGCTCTACAGGCTCAATGGTTACTCTCTAATACAGAAATCCAGAAGGGCTGCAAGACCAAGAACAAGCCACATGAACAAAAGATAAAGAGAGCCATCTAGAGGGAAAGTGTTCTTACCATACATCAAGGGAACCACTGATCGCATTGGAGAAACTGATGAAGAAGCACAACCTACAAAGCAATCCTACAGACCCACTAAGAAGAATTCAACAGATGCTACATTCAGCAAAAGGATAAAGAGGGATCCTTTAGCTACTGCAAGAGTCTATTGCATACCATGCAGCTGTGGACAAGTCTACCGCAATAGGAACCACCAAGCATGGTACGCACAGACCGCGTATCAAAAGAACCACGAAAGGCACTGCAGACTAATTTCAGCCAGAAAAAAAATCAGCAATAGCAGAACACATGATAAAACCCAACCTGGACATAGAATATTATTTGAAAAAAAGCAGAAATTCTGGACCACTCTTGTGAGTTCATCCCACGCAGAGAGTCATTACATAAAGGAAAATTTGAGATCACGGAGGTTTCATCTGGTGGAGAGCGCCAGCAGCGGGAAGCCTTGGTGTCCGTGTTCCTAAGCGACTCTTCCCAGCGTGCTGGTTCCTGGCACCTTTTATTATATGATTACTAAGCGTGTAGAAGAGGCCCGGATCGGGGGAAAATCCGGAGGCGGGAGAGCGGGGAGACTGAGAAATCATCATAGCTTGATGCATGATCTCACCCTGGCTGCCCATACGATGCGAGGAGAGGAGCATCCAAGCGTCTGGGCCTAATCCTCACCTGGGGGGCAAGACCATTGTCCCTTTGTCTGGGACACACCGGTGAAGTTTGTATGAGTCCAGGCCAGCAGTTCATGACCCGTGACTCATCGAGGGGGGTGAGGGGTGAGGAAGAGGCAGTGCGACCCAAAGAGAAGACCCGTAGGAGCCGGTGTTCCAGCTCTACTTACGGTGCTGTACTGGGTCAGCAGCTCATCCCTATCTCCTCCTTTTTTACATTTAGAAGGGAGAGCCCGAATTGTTGAGGGGGGGCGATTTAAAGGGCTCCGCTCACCTCCTCCGCCCGGTTTAGCCAAGCTGGCCGAGCTGCTTGTTACAACTATTAGAACTTAGCGGATTTCGCGATGTAAAGGGAAAGTCAAAGGGTTTTCTTGCACTGCGATTACAGGCAAAAAGTAGATATGCATCGAGCAAAGGCAGAAAGCATCCAATAATAGAACGCATGACAATCAAACCAATGCAGAATTGAACAGTAGTACCGGTTATCTGGCAGCTCATGCACTTTCATATGAATCAACAATGACGAAACCAATCAATGGCGTACGCGATTATCTAAGATTGGCTTGGCGAAACTCTGTTGCTTTCGGAGACCAGAGCATCCAAGGCAGTTGAGGAGGTAGGAATTGGTGGACCATGGGGAGCACACCTGAGCCAGAGCGGCCGATAGTCTTGGTGTTACAGGAAGTAAGTCAGGGGGATTCCCACAAGGGAAGTCAGCGAAACTGCTCTCCGCCTTGGCTGGGAGCCGTAGCGTCGCTCCGGCAAAAGGGGCCCGAAGGGAAGGGGCTGACTGGGGCGGCCAGTGGCGTGGGCTTCGAGTGGAGCCTGACAGAGGCAGGGCGATGGTGAGGCGGTACAGCAGAGAGTTCCGACGAGGCGGATGCAACAGCAACGCAAATAACATAACTTCTAAAAATTAAGAAGCATGCAATAACTTCCCACACGATCCCAGCTGGGTTACAGTACTCCAATAATTCCTTTGGAGTGCGATTCGGCTCCAAAGGGCATCATGTAGAATCGGAAATAATAAACATATTCACCGACAATAATACAAAGGTAGCTAGGTGATGAAAGAAAGGAAAAGAGGGGGCAGCCCATGGCTGCATGGTTATCCAATGCTGCGGCTCTTGCTGTTTGGCTACAAAGCCTTTAGGCGATGGTGGTAGAGAGTCCATGGATTTCTCAAGAGCGTAGAGAGAGAGAGCTACTGATAGTGCTTTAGCATTGCAAGTTCAGTGACTCTCACGAGCAAGGCTCGCGAAGAGAAGGCATGTTCGATATTAACAATCAGGTGGCTGGGGAAACGGGCGAGGAGAGTTCCAAAAGGTTAACCTATCAGGAATGTTCCTGGCTGCAACTTCAAACTCCAGCCAGGGGAAAGACAGAGAGGGAGAGAGAATGGCTGTAGATTGAGAGAGCAGCGACACACAAGCGTCAACCTCTGAAAAGTCATAGCTGCAGCCCAGGTAGAAGAAGGGCCAGCGTTGGCTGGCGGACAGCCGTTAGTGCTCCCAAGATGTTGGTCCTGGTCAAAGCTCATCATGGGGGGGTGGCCGACTGCCACCCGGCAGAGAGAACAGAGCGAACGCAGAGAATGGTGACTGCTGCGAGTTGGCGGTGATGATCGCTTAAAGATGGCAGCACCGCAGAGACCCTCTCGGGTGTCTCCGGGATAGCCTTGCTAGGCGCAGGCAGCTCTTGAAGCTTGGCTGGTGGTTGCCTTGAGCATCCCCCAGATTAATCCGGGTCTTTGGACCCGTCCAGTGCGTCGGCGTCTCCGTTGGGGCAGCGGAAGTGAGATCACTCCAGAAGATCTGATGTTCCACATCTCGGGATGAAAGGTTGGATTTCCTCCTGGCGCCATTCCATGGGCTGGCCGGTCATGGCGAAATTCCGGGAATCCCACAGGGGACCTGTAGGAAGAAGGACTGAAACACACCCCCCCTTCCCAGGTTATGGGAGGGGCGGGTCGTCCACGCCAAGGTTCCCGGTTCCTGGCCCGGATGGCGGGAGGGAGGTCAAAGTCCGAGTTTTGTTTTGAGTTAGAGTTTTAATATAAGAAGGCTTATTTTGCAGCCTGCGTGAAGGTTGCACTGAAATGCAATCTACTGGGGGGCCACCCTACTCCTCTTTGCTTTAGAATTGTTTTGACCTTGGGAAAGGGCAGAGGGTAGGCGATCCTGATGGAAGCTGGCTTCAGAAGCGTCATCAGGAGTCGCGTCAAAAGCGAGGAGTCCCAGTACCTCGAGGAGGGAAAGGCGCTATAGCGGACCCTGAGAGTGGAATTGTGGGTGTGCATGCTTAATTTGCAACTTACAAAGAAGGAGGGCTTGGATGTGCTTTTGGGTGATGGATGCATCCGGAGACAAGCAATCAGGCGATTAAGGGGTAAATTTCACACACAAAGAGGGGGGAGGGTCTTTCTTCTACTTGGGGAAAATGTACTTACCGTTGACCTTGATGGTTACTTGCAGCGAGAGGCTGGAATAGTGCTGAATTTGTAATGTCGAATTATCTTGAGGGAGATGCTGCCACGCTTGAGACCTGGCTCCTGTAAGGCAGCCCGGTCAGCGCCAGGAGGCCTGCAAGCTGAATTCATACAGCTTGCCCTGCGCTGTGGCAAACCACCACCCACCAGATCATGGAGTGGATCTGTGTTTGCAGCAACCCCTTAACTTGGGACCTGTGTCCTGGCAGTGCTCTTGATTACCAGGGGATGGGCCCAGATTTTCCCAATCCAGGGGAGGGCCGAGAGTCAGCCAATTGGCCCTCCCGCCCTTTTGCTGGTTGAGAAGAAAAAAAATACAGAAAAGGAAGGAGGGAGGAGAGACAGCTCCTGGAAGTGGAGGAAATTTAGGGGAGTGAATTCAGGAGACAATACAAAGTGCCTTAAGAAAGAAAGAAAGGGGAGGGGGGTTTGGAACTACCTTCCCCTCCTGTAAAGAGACAACAGGCGGTTTGAACTGGCTTCCTACCTTCACAGCCCGGAGGCTGTGTAAAGATAGAATGTGGCTGAGAGAGCCCCAGGCATTGTGACTAGCCAGGGGTTGGCCAGCGGAGAAGATGTGGGAGACACCCGGAAATAATTCTGGCTCCATACTAAGAAAACATATATAGAGCTTCACTGCATCAATGTGGTAATGTAGGCTCAAGACAGCCAAAGAAAAAAAGGTTCTCAAAGGAAAAGCTTTAAAAGAAAGAATTTGAGGGTTTAACTAAGATGGAGGCCTGTACTCGAAGCAGGCTCCACCAGGCATCCCCCCTAGGGAACATCGCAGCGAGCTGTGTCCGGCTCAAGGCTGATGCTGTAATGGGTAGGAAACAACTTTCAGGGCACTGGCACACATAATCAAAAGGAAAAAAACTTTAATTGTGAGGGGCAAGGCGTAGCTTAGAAGCAATGGGAAAAAATCCCACTCTTATGAGAGGGAAAACTTTAAAATTCTCTGTGAGGAAGAGACAGAACACTTTACAAGAACATATATAGGCATACAGAGCACATATAAAAGTAATGAGGGAGGATTGCATCTCTGATTTGAAGGGTCTTGCTCTCCTGGATCTTGCAGGGCGATTCCTTTGCAGGCTGCTTGATCCTGCTTTCCCCTGAGGTACTGGCCTGATTTTGCTGCCACTGGGAGCTTTGAGCTTAGGGCTTTACTGCACAGGCTCAGAGGCTATGAGATCCTGGTTTTGAACCTTACAGCTGGAGAGAGGGGCCAAGGGGGGCTTCTTCTTCATGAAAAGGACTTTGGGCTTAAGGCCATTGTCGCGAGAGCATCTTCCCTTTCCAAAATGCCTCATTGTCCTGTAGATTGGCTATGGGGCATTCTGAGGAAAGGAGGTTCAAAGCGGCCAGTCCTCTTGGTTAATGGGAGCCGGACTGGAGCATAGTGCCAGAATGTTGGCGTTCTCTTCCCGTCCAGCATTTCTTTCTGTGGCAATTCAGTGACTGTGGACTCTGCAGAGATTTACGAAATCTCGTGCCACTCTATAGGAGCACTAGGCGGAGGAAGCATGGTGACTTTGGAAGTAGAAAGGGGTTAGCAGAGCAGGAAGTATAGGCGGTAGGGGGGGGGGAGCAAACAGCGAGATTTAGATTAGCTTGAACTTAGGTCGGGACTTCGGTGAAAGCATAGGGGCAGGATGATCCCGGATGAACTTGGCAGTTCCCTGCGGGATGTTTATCCCACACACCTGGATGTGGATGGCTTCCCTGGTGGCGATGGAGTCGATGACCCCTGGGATGATAGGCGAAATCCTGGGCTGGCGGCAGAAGCTTTGGCAAAGACCAGCCCAATGGTCTCCGATGGGGATAGGGATCACTACACTGAGCTGGAGCAGCGAAGATCTCCATAGGGAAGCTCGGGGGAAGAGGTTTGAGAGTCTTACAGGACCTTGGTTCCGGGCTGGGGAAGTGCCGTGGTCGCGAATCCCAGCCGGGTATTAGGAAGCACCTGGTGCTTAGAGCCTCCCTGGGGTCTTAAGCCCTCTGAGGGAGACCCCTTCCGTTTTGAGCTACTAGGGCCCCCCCACACGGGCAACCTACAATCCTTACGGAAGTGTCCTGTATGTGCATTTGAAACACTTTCGTCTCGGGGGGCTGTCTCATGGCGTGAGGACTCGCATGGCTAGAAGGCTGGCTTGATGGGTAGAAAGAACCCGATATCCTGGCAGAAGCCTTAAGCATGTCGGCCACATTGTTCGGGTTCCTACCTAGACCTGTGACTGCTGCGGCACTCAGCGAGGCGTTCTCTTTGGCAAAGAGGCGGCTTAAGGAGTTAGCCCTGGGCCTCCTGCGTTGTCAACCTGCCTTTTGAGACCTCCCTGGAGCCTGTTCACTGAAATTCGGCATAGGGTTCCTGGGAGGCTTCTGCGGGCCTTCGCTTTGGGCTGGCGTCCGGTGCTGGGGACTTTCAAAGCATGCTGTAGAGGCGCATTCAGGCGACCGTCAGGGGTGGCCTCCGGCAGGTTTCAATTTGTGCATTAGGGTTAGTGGAAAGCCGCCAGCCCGCGGCTCTTGGCGGTGATTAATGAAAGCCCGCCAGAGGCTGCTCTGCTGTATGCGCACTTTGGCGGTTACTTACTTTCCCAGATCACATACTGTCTGCGAGGGTTTTAAAAGCATCACGAGGTGGTTTCCAGTCCTCGGAACCATTAGGTGGTTCCTGGCGACTGCTTCCAACATGCCTCTCACGCATAGGGGCTGAGTGATTCCTACGTCCCGCGTACTTGCGGGCTCAGTGAAATGTTATAACCTAGGGGCGTTACTTTCGACAGCTTCGCCCGAATGATGCCATCCTCCCCTCGTTATCACCGAAGTGTGTAGTGAAGGCCGAGGGCACATGCGGCAGGATATTACGAAGCATGCGTCTTCCGTCCAGAGTTTCCTTCTTTGCCAGATGTCGTGGCTAATCACGGCTCTGTTAGGGTTTTGAAACCAGGCGCCATTCACGGTAAGCGCCCGGCCAGTCGGTGGCTTTAGAAAATGAAGAAGCGGGCGAAGGGAGGCGGCCGAGGCATGAGAGAACGTGAAGGCGGGGAAAGCAAGGGAGGAAGTAGAGGGAGGACAGAAGCGTCAATTTGAGTGAGATAGAAATTCCGGGGTGAAACTGAAGCTGAAGGGGTGAGGAGGAGATGATCTACAGCAAGGGCCAGCCATAGACCTACGAAGGCTGATGGCGACATAACGATTACCTCCGCGTCAGTAGCAGTGATATCGTCGGTGAGGCTCTGTGTGTGAGAGTCGCCCGATGTTTTCCCAATCATTAAAGATTCAATGTCCCCCTACTTCTGGGTACCATGGACGTGAGCTTCAATCTCCTCAACCAATTTAGCGCTAGCTCCCTCTCTTCACGGAGACCTTGCAGCGTTTACTTCGCAGCTTTTAGTTAAGATTAACGTGCTTGTCATAAAGCCTGCTTTTGCAAGCTCCCCATACTTACGGTGTTTACGTCGGACTGAGAGAGTGTCCTAGAACTTCGGGTCCCTGGATCGCGCCGATCCAGCGGCCAGGCGATACCGACAGGTGGAGTCCCCTGGATCTCGCGCCGATCCAGCGGATAGTCGATTACCGCGGCCCTTTCCCAGGCGGCGGTAAAGCAAGGGTGGAGGATTGAGGATTCGAGGTTTTCGGCACCAGCTTGTAGTCATCCCGCAGGAAGTGCATTACGCCAAAGGAAAGAGGCTGAAGCCAGCGGAGGTTTCATCAGGTGGAAGCGCCAGCGGGAGCAGGTGTCGATGTTCTAAAGCGACTCTCCAGCGTGCTGGTTCCTGGCACCTTTTATTATGATTATAAAGCTGGCGTGTAGAAGAAGGCGGATCGGAAAATCCCGGAAGTTGCGGAGGCCCGGGGAGACTGAGAGATCATCATGTGATGCATGATCTCACCTGGCTGCTACGTGCGGAGAGGAGCATCAGCGTCTGGGCCTAATCCTCACCTGGGGGCAAGACCATTGTCCCTTTGTCTGGGACACCCGGTGGTTTTGAGCCAGGCAGTTCATGACCCGTGACTCCTTCGCCGGGTGAGGGTGGGGAGCTGGTCGCGACCAGAAGACCGTAGGGCGCCCGGTGTTCCCAGCCCGGCTCTACTTGAACGGTGCTGCTGGGTCAGCAGCTCATCCCTACACACTCTGAAAACCCACTACGTCCAGACTACACAGAGAAGCGAACCCAATTGAAATGCGGCATAAGCTTGCACTGGACCAATTTTAACAGGAAGGAAGAAACTATGAAAATGAACAGAACTTGGCTGCCAGTGTTGAAAAATACTAGAGTCAAGACAGTGTCTAACCAGCTCCACACAAACACAGGATGACCATAGACAAAAGAAACAAAGGCCAGGATACTTCTATTCAGATGCTCCCACCAGTGACCTTGCTATCTCCAGTGTTACTCCCAGGCTATAGGCTTCATTGTTACTCATACTTCTATTCAGATGCCCTCAACTATTGACCTGGTTGCCTCTTTGTCACTCATAGACAAGGTTTCTCCACCCACCCTGGACACTCCAACAGATATATACTCCACTTGCTTTCCCAACATCAGATCCTCTGAAGATGCCAGCCACAGATGCAGGTGAAACGTCAGGAGAGAATGCTGCTAGAACACGGCCATACAGCCCGGAAACCACACAGCACCCAAGCGATTCCGGCCGTGAAAGCCTTCGACAATACACTTGCTAGACAGTTTGCCATTCCCTCCACCAAGAGATTCATGGAGAGGATTTTATGTTTCTCTCCCTGCTGCCCTCCATGGGTCTGATGGTGGAAGGGGGATGCTGAAAGGTAGTTTCCCCCTCCTTATTCATCCCACTTCTGCTACTGCAACCTTAGTGATGATGTCAGCTTTATGGGGCTAGCAGAGGCTTCCCATCCTACTCATCCCCTCGTCTCTAGGACCATCACCTTAGTAGCTGTTTGGGCATGAGTGGAGAGCCGAGGGCATTGGAAACTCTCCCTTCTTTCCTGGCTGTCTGCATGCCTCCAGTGAAACCATCTCAGCAGTAGGAAAGGGAAGAGGAGACTTGCAGAAAGACAGTTGCCTGTGCAAGCTCATGTTTTTTGGGGGCAGCCTTTTTAAGGTTTTGGATTTTTCTGCAACTCTGGGCAGGGGTTTCCCAGTTTTGGAGAAAAACATTCATTCTGTCAACATAGCCCCAAACTACATATTTCAGTATCTGCAGATGGGGCCATGTTGACTATGAGATATAGTGATGATTTCTGGTACACAGCATTTAAGGCATATGAGAACATTTAGCTGTTTCTAAAGTTGTCCCTTTGACCGACACACACACACACGCACGAGAAATATATAGGTAATAAAACGTTAAAACATTTCATTTAAAATTACATAATACAACTGAGTAGAATAAACAATTGGCACTTGAAGGCTAAATTTTGTTTATTTGCACTATACTTTTTAGACAAGTGTGTGTGACAGACTCTCCATGATAGAAAACAATAATGAAATAAAATATAGATGCCACTTCATAAACTTTGCATGTTTTTATTTATCTAACCTTTTGCATTGTTCTAACAGCGCTGAAAAAGAAGAGTGTGTGAAAATAGACATGGAAAATGCATCTGAAACAAAGTATGTAGATGCTGAAACCTCAGTATAGAAGTGAAATTGAGGCTATATCATTTTATAGGATATAATGTTCAAGGGTGATTTCTGAACTTCTTTCATGTGCTGAAATTTGTAGTCTGAATACTCTGTGTGCAGCAACAAGACTTTTTCAGACAAGAATGAAGTTGTGATCGCTTTGGAAATATTTATTTTTAGTGAAATTTTTATTTTAATTTTTTAAATAGGAAACTCAAAATTACTTTTTAGTTACCATTACATGCATAAATGTTAGATGTGTATAACTGTAAATTATTGATTGTCTTTACATACATAGCTGTTTTAGAATTTATTGTGATATTGATGCCCTGTGTATCAGGCAATTACTGTTTGGGTTTTTGCAACATCAGTCTCCCATTGAACAAATTTCCAGTGAGACATTTCATGACATTGCATTTTCAAACCATTCTCACTTTATTTTGCTATTTATTGGATTCCTAAATTCATATTAGTGGGAATAATGTCTTCATGTGAAAATTATATAATTTCAATGCTATTTAAAGTGTTTTTTTAAAAAATATTTCCATCTCATACTGTATAGTAGATACCTTCACAGATCTAATCCTTTTGTCATGTTCCACATCATAGAAAACCCCAGAAGACCTTACTGAGTTCTGATGTAGGGCTTGCCGCTCTATGCCATGTTTTTAGCTAACTGTCTCCACTAAAACAAATGAGGCTGCTTCCCCAGACAAGGCTGTGGGACTGAGACACAGATGTAGGGCTCTGCATTAGGGTGCCAGTTTAAATTGTAAAAATAAACAGAATTGTATTGGTTTAGTAAGCAACTTCACATAGATTCTGATTGTCTAATAAGTTCCTTTCTTCTGCACATACATAAATGCTATTGACGACTGAAGATAAGTCCAGAGAGGTGAGTAAAATCTTTAGACTAGTTTCTCATTCCTGAAACCTTAATTTTTTAATAAGTTGAACTTTTGCTGTAGTATTAGGATCAGTGTTTGTTAGATTGGCAGGTAAAATTATGAGCTTTATACTTGCAGTTCGGATTCCTTGCTCTGTAAGGGCATAGCATATTAATAAGATATGGGCCAGACAGCTTAAATATTTAATTCTGTACAAAAAATAATAATATTTTGGGTATTTAAAATGTTTGATTTTTGCAAACAGAGCATAATTTAGGGAATATAACTAAAATAGCTGACCTAGTTTTAAAATATATTAAACAGTGTAGCTCAGTGTAACTCCCAATGAAGTCAACAGCACTTAAATCAATGCAGAATACACTTATATGGAAGTAAATTATTAATTGGTCTTAACTTCCAAATCAGTCGATCCCCCACTTAAAGCTCAAATGCATGCAGAACTTCTATGACTTCTCCTATGACGGGCGTGAAAACTTTGCTTCTTTGGGACCTTCATGAGCCCTTGAGAGCTTTCATGTGTACTAAGCAAACATTGGGCTAGGGTTATTGTGTGCAACATTAATTTAGCTTCATATATGCATTGACAGAATGTAAACATTTTATTTAAAAATAAACATGTTAATATCTTTTATCAGTGTTCTTGCTTTTATAAAAATGAACATAGTCTCCCACACCAAAAAACCACGAGAAAATAGCCATTAACATCAGAATATAAATATTGCTAGTTATGTAAACCATGTTTCCATAATGCAAATGATGTTTTGCCAGACTTTATTTCCCTCTGAATATCCCACAAATATAAAGCTTACATAATTTGCAGTGTTGTCATTTGTAGAACCCTATTTAATCAGTCAACAATTAGATATGATTATTCCCTTTATTTGAAAAATGCTGCTAAACTTTTTCTGAACTTGAATAAAACGCTTGTGCTACTAAACCATTACACATGGGAGTATGAACAATGCCATTTAAGTGAAGTAAAAGCTGAGGCCTTAAGCGCCATCAAATTAGTTTTGCACTTTTGGTTTCGCTTTTATACTATAATTGGAAACAGTGTGGCTATATTTCCCCCTTCTTGGCTGTCTGTATCTTTTGTGCCTTAGCTAGCCTTCTTCAATTAATATGCACTTTTTAAACAATGTGAAAATCATGACAGTTCGTCACTTTTCCTTTTCTCACACGCGTTCAATGTCTGTAACAATCATATTTAAAATAATTTATTCTGTTTTGCTGCAGTCAAGGGAGAATCATGTCTGTAAGTGTATGCAGCTTTCAAAGAGTTGTTAAGCCATGTTACTGTGTATGTGGCTTCAAAGTCTTCCAATACTGTAAACCCACAATTTGCAAAGACCCAAACAGAGTGTCCTGAATTTTAACCCTTTGATTTCAAAACCTAGAATTCTGTATTACTGAATAGTTTGTATCAGCTTTTCAGTGCCAAAAGGTTAATGTGTTTTAGTCATTTAAATGAAGATCAGAAAATTGTGTCGAATCATATTTAATTCTCTTTTTGTTAGAAAAATACTAACCAGTGCCAGGAATCTCATGTTTTGCAAAGTAGTTTACATTGATTGTTCCATTGTTTATGGTTAACGTATTCTTATATATTTTAACCTTTTGATATCAGATATGTCCTGATGACATGCTGAAAACACCAATGATAATTTCTATCTAAATCTACTGCTTATTTTACTTCATACAAATGTTATTTCCTTCTCTGTAATAAAAAGGATAGTATTAAAGAAAGACAGTGAAGGACATAGCTGTTACTGTACATAGATATAAATGTTGCCTTACTAGGTGCAAATGAGCAGGGGTAATTTACTGTGCACTGATTTACCTAAAGCAAACCTAATTTAAAGCCAGTATATTTTAATTTAACCTGTAGATATCTAAGCATCTTTATATACCTTTTTCATCTCCTGGTGTATGAAATTAGATTCCTGTGTACATGACTGCCGAGCTATCCTAAGGAAACTGTTTAAAAAAAGTTTAAATGTTTATTTTTAAAGGTAAATGTTTGACAGACAGTATCTGACTTTGAATTTGATTTCTTCTAAAAACTCACTATCCCATTTTGAGTCTACAACACATAAAACTGGATTTAAGAGTTCTTTTCCATGGATGGTGGGACCTTCTTCTAATAGAAGAGACATGTTCTACCAGTTCAAGGCTCCTTATGCTAGAAGAAGGTACCACCTTTAGAGAAAACCCCTGGATCAAAGCATGTTTAACAATGTGAATTCTCATTATCCTTTAATTTGCAGTTCTTATATATCACACACTATATTACATGTAAGTCATACCAGGTGATCAAGGTAACATACAATGTGCAAGCCAGTGTGGCAATATTTTTCTGTTGAGCATTTCCATTGATTTTAGCATCCAACAGAACATTTACATTTTATTCTCATTTCAAATGCATTTATCTCTATGTACAGTAGTCTTGTAAAATGTACCCTTTGTAAAGGTAGGTTTTAAATGTAAAATGTCCATGGATAGGTGTGATGCATTACAAAAAAAAATGCACTGGTCTGCATTGTGTAAAAGGATTGTGTATTGTACATAAATTTTGTAAATGATTTGTATTGAAGTCACCTGTTCAGAATGTCTAGATCATTAGCACAATATGCTGAATATATTTTACTTTTTGTTCTATTTGGTCAGTAATTTAATGTGTCAAAAATGATTGCTGTAGGTGTCATCCTTTACTTAATACTGTACATACGTTGTGAGCAACCATTCGTTTTAGTGAATGTACAAGCACCTAGTTGTGTGTCAAAGTATACTTGTATTCTGAATACAGATGTCTTGTGATTTTACTATTTGGCATTTTTTTACTTTGAAACTTTTTAGTGAACTTGTCAGTTATAGGAAAGGGTTACATTTGATGTGAAAATAAAGGTTTTCATATTTAGAACGTATTGTCACTATTGGCAGTCTTGGAGTAATGTATTTAATAGCCTTTTTTTATAATGCAGTTTATTAATCAGGAGATACATCCTTTGTAATATTTTTCCCTTTTGTTACTGATGCTTTGTTTTGTAAACATGTCTTCCAGTGTTCAGAGCATCTACCTGAACAAAAACATTTACTTGGACTTGAGGTGTAACTATACACTTTATTCCAATTTTTATGACACTTTTCTAATTACATATATTTCCTTTTATAATAAAATCCAAAGCAAGTTGACACTGTTCCAAATGTAAAAAACAATATTTTATTAATTTATATAATGCCTATGAATTTTTCTCTGATATGTAAATTGAAAAATCCAGCCTTTACAATTTGATTAATGACTGTTGCAAAAACTATTTTTTGTAATGTTTCACAAAGTTGACAAAAAAGCAATAAAATGCCACTGACTTTAACAGCTTGGTTAAATCTTTAATTCCAGCTATGTGGTTCTGTTATTCAGGATGCCTTTAAAGAGATATAAACTAAAAAAGATATGTGGGGGAGGGGGGAAACCTCTGCAGATCTTAATGTTTTTTAAAGTGATTCTTGGTTAGAGTGAAGGTGTTTGTACTTAGCACAAGAATTATTCCAGAAGCCAGTGAGGAATTGATATACAGTGTGCTTCTGTAAAGATCAGGAAAGATATGAGAAAAATGATACTTTTTCCCTATTTTGTCCTGAAAGGTTTACACAGACTTCAAAGACATGAATGTTAAGAATACTATTACTGTTCCCTCCCCGCAATTTCTCTTCTACAGAAGACTCTCCAACTTGGTTCTCATATGTACTAACTGTAAAAAGACAATGCCCACTTTATCCATTTCCTGTTGTGTTGAGTAGGCATATGTAGTCTAAAGGATTTTTTTTGTTTTGTTTTGCGTAAGGAAATTAGAGAAATGTTGAGTTGGATCCAGCCAACGTTTTAAATTCACTTTTGCCCAATTCCTCTTCTTGCTACAGTTCCCACTCCACATGGCTTTTCTCTATAGTGACCCAAAATATCCAATACAACCTTTTTGGTGATAAAAAGTGTAGGTCCTTCCTTTTATTTTCACTGACAAAAAAGATAGCAAAAACCCATTCGTATTCCAATACAAGGATGTGAATGGTACTTTAAAGGTAAGCATGAGAAATGGAAGGAAATAGGTCTGGGTGGCCCAGTCCTGTTGGATCTCAGAAGCTAAGCAGAGTGAGTCCTGATTAGTATCTGGATGGGAGACCTGCAAAGTGGTCCACAGTTGCTATGCAGAGGCAGGAAATGACGAGCCATCTCAATTCATTTTGCACCTTGAAACCCCTATGGTGCTGCCATAGTTAGCTGCAGCTTTCCTGCACTTTCTACCACATGCTCCAGTATTCCCACATTAGAAAAAATATAAAGTGGCTTATTTAAAATTTTAGGAATTTATTTTTATTTTATTTATTTTAGTTTTTTATACCGCCCTATCCCCGAGGGGCTCACAGCAGTTTACAACATAAAATCTAATACACTACTAAAGAGGAGCAAACATTAAAAACAATTTACATAGGCTCCAACAATTTAAATTACTAAAATAAGTAGTAAAAATCCATTAAAAACAGTGGTTTATAGTAAAAGTAGAAGGTGCCCAATAAACCTAATATCAAACCCTCCCCTCAGAACAGAAAAAGGGGAGGACGGCAGGTCCCAATGATATAGGGTACCCTGATGTAAAACAGAGCAGAAGAAAGGGGGGGGCACCACCTCAGCGGCTGGACCCTCCAAAGGCCCAGCAGAACAACTCCATCGTACAGGCCCTGCGGAATTCTCCAAGATCCCACAGGGTCCGGACAGCTGGAGGAAGAGTGTTCCACCAGGCCGGGGCCAGAGCCGTAAAGGCCCTGGCCCGTGTGGAGACCAGCTGCCTCATTGAGGGGGCGGGGACCCCCAGCAAATTGGCCTCTGCTGAGCACAGAGGCCAAGTAGGGACATAAGGGGTAAGGCGGTCCCGAAGGTACGAGGGTCCCAGGCCGCGTAAGGCCTTGAAGGTCAAAACCCACACCTTGAAAATGATTCAGAATTCAACTGGGAGCCAATGCAGCTGGCGCAACACAGGCTGGATGTGATCTCGAAAGGCGCCCCCTGTGAGTAAGCGTGCCGCTGCATGTTGGACCAGTTTCAGTCTCCGAATCAGGCTTTGTAAACTGAAATGTTGGTTAGAAAGCATGGCAATTAGGCACAACTCTTCAACAGATGGAGCTGCTATATACTGAATCAGATGGTTCATTTGACTGTGTCAGCACTGCCTTCTTAAAATGGCATCATCTCCCCTGGGATCTCAGGCAGAGGTATTTCACATCAGTTTGCCACTTGATTCTTTTTAACTGGAGAGGCTGGGGAGTGAACCTGGGACCTTCTGCATGCCAAACAGGTGCTTCACCACTAAGGTGGGGAGCCCTTATGAGCCTTGTCCCGGCCTTATGTAGGATTGCTAATGGGCATTTTGGGATGGTTTTACTGTGGTTGCAAAAAGATTTTTGAATAGTAAACTCAAGGTACATCGTCATTGATGGCTGTTGTGTGGCAACTTCAAAGCATCATTGCTAATATGTATTCATGAGGATAAATCCATATTTTCATATAATGGAAAAAACACCTGTTCAAATGAGGCTTTAAAAATATTGGAACCCTCTGGTCACATCATTAGAACAGTACTGTTAAACGTTTGCCTCTAGTAAAGGGAATCAGTGCCAGAATATTTTAAAACACAAGCTGCTGACAAGTTTTAATCCTTCCTACTAGAAAAGGAATCTAAGAGATTATACACGGAGGCATCACATTTCATATACCTCCATGCCCTTCAATCTGGGGTAAGCATATAACCCTCTTATTCTGTTTTTTATAGGGAAAAGAACTAACCTGTAGAACATATTAATGAAAAATACTATAAATAGATCTGAAAGCATTCCTCAGTGGGATCCAAATTGGAGTCAGTGCCAGCTTTGAGACATGTATGATTAATTACAACATGATTACGTCTGATACTAGGAAGAGTATTCACTGCCGATACTATTATCAAATGATACACTTTTCTTGAAACAACATGAGCATGTTGCATAAATATAAACACTTTTCGTGGTGTACCAGGTTACTTAAATGTTGGAGGCAGTTCCAAAGAAACTCAACTTTTGTTCCAACTCCTGGCAGCAGTACACTTGCACAGAAATTTGTACTTCAGTGAGCTCAGCTGTCAGGGTGCCTAACATAATGTGTCAGAACATGTTTTATGTGTACTTCAGAATATGAACTCGCTGCCAATAAGTTTCTGACACTGGTCTTAATTCTATAACATGCAGTGCCTAAGCAATATAGCTCATCTTAGAGACTGTCATTTCCCTTTTCATTCTCAACAATTTCTACCACTGCTCACGTGTAAAAGAAAAACATGTATCAATAGAATCGTCAAAGACTTGAATTTTCTCAACAGAGGAGGACAGGGTGTTGCAACTGTGCCACATGGGATGACTGAAGATTTAGCAGTATAGAAGGTAAGATCTTTGAACTTCTAATCAAGGGCAGAACCTTCCCTTCCCTTAATGTTTACCATTATTTAATCACTTTATTTCTGGGGTATTTGTTTCTGTATTCTTAAACTTAATAGCATTCATTAAAAAAAGTAATCCAAAGCCCTCTGTGGGATCGCTATGAGTGGAATAGCAGTCTAAAGTCAATGGCAGCTGTGTTTCAAAACATTTTCTAACTCTACAACCATTGGCTTATATGCTATCATTTCACTCAGCTCAGTGCAAAGCCTTTGGCCAGTGCAGAGTCTTCAAACTTAGCAGAGTGCAAGAATCCAATTACATATTACTTCAGAACCCTTGGAAGTGGAGGAGGGGGGAATGATAGATGGCATCAAGCTATCCTGTAGGAAGAGTTGGCTCCAGTGGCCCTTTTTAGTGTGAGAACTGAGCCCCTAGTAGTGAAAAAGCCACTGTAATAGAACCCTAGCTTTTGATTTTAGTCAGTTTGATTTTGGCTATAAAACACAATGTCTTGTGAATGGTATGTTGTACCCTGTGCTATTCTGTACCCCCATGGAAACAGCCTACAATCGATATTTACCAGATTAGCATGTTTAGGACTAGGCCCTGGGAGACAAGAGTTCAAATGCCTATTTAGCCATGAAATTGATCGGGTGACAATTGTCCAGGCATAACCAAAGTTGTGAGGATGTTTCTTTCATTTAGTGTAAGGAAGGGATTAAAAATGATAGATCTGGACTGAATATGTGAAGTACTGCTTCTTGGAGGAAGGGCAGCAGTATGTAGTGATCACAAAATAAGCAGGGGTATACTTACCATTCTTTTGCAGCTCCTGGAACCAACAGTGGAATAATGGTTGTATGCTTTGGGCTACGTAGGATGTTTTGCCTTGCTAGGGGTAGGGCCTTGGATCGCTGGGGAGGGGGACATACATACTCCGCAAACGCTGTATGCTAGTTGTAAGAACCATACGTAAGTACAGAGGCACCTTTTCTACAGTTCACATTACATCGAGAGGGCTTCCTGCAGAAGCCTTGACGTTTGAGCTACCTGGAAAATCCCAATTGGTTTGTCTTCCATACCAGATCATTCTGGGGGCTTTAAAACGAGTTGCAATCATTGTAAATTAATTCGTTTCTCATTTATTAAAGGGGGAAACAGATTCGTTTATAATGAGTGGAACTAGTTCTAAATATGCTGTGCGGAATCCACTGTTGCCTTGCTCTTCACCTTCTTTAATTTTGTCCGTCCTCTACACATCTGGTGGGACGTTTCAGCAGCCGAAATCTTACCGGCTTCTAGGCTGGCTGTGGCTGCTGTGTGTTCCCTGGAGAACTGTTTTAATTCCTGTAACTTTTTAGGACGGCTGTGTTATTTACAATCATTTTGAGAGCACGAAATGAAAAACAGTGTAAGCATTTAAGAAACGAGATTAAACTGATCCGTCTTGAATCGGGATTCTTGCATTCGTTTCGTGTAGCCAAGGGGGAAAAGACGTGACAGCTCCCTGCCCCCAACCACCTCACACTGTCGGCATCAGATTACCTTGCCCCTTTCGCTCTTTACAGAAAAAGAGTTGCATCGCCCAATCAGGAATTGCCTTGTCTGGTGACGTATTAACTCCGGGTTCTCTCGTTCGCCCTCTCTTGCGTTGAGCGCGAGAGTCGTTTTTAACCGCAGCATCCGGGTTGGAGTGGCTTTTCCGTTCCCATGGTGACAGCAGTGGCGTTATCCATTCCCTGGGGCGTCGTCTTCTGCCACTGGGGAGCGTAGTGATTGGCCGATGAAACCGACACCTTGGGCAAAGCGCCTTTTCATTGGTTAGCTCGTTAGGTCACTCATTGGTGATGGTGGAGGAAGCGGGGGTGAGTGTTTTGATTTTTGGAGAGGGGGGATCTTAAATCGGACAGTTATTTGCTGCCGGAATTCGACATGCAATTGACAGATACCGACGAGCAGCGGCCCCACCCCTTCCCTCTGCGCCAGATAAGTAGAATAGCCAAGGAGCCGTTACAGGGTGCATATTCACCTGTCGGTTTCTGTCTGGATCCCAGAACGGATAGGAAAGCTCGGTCCCCCTTGTTGTGAGCAGAGCCCCAGACCCGTTTTCAGCGACATGGCGCAACCTTGGAAGACCAAACGATGCAGTCTCTGATCATGTGCAGAACGTTTGTTTAACATACTACATTATACTATGATAACACCAGTGTGTAACTACAGCCAGTGCACAAAACTCTGGGATCACACCTATGCACATTTATTCGGAAGTATATCCTGCTTCATTCAGTGAGATGTACCCTGTTGGGTAAACATGCATTGCATAGGTTTGGGCTGCATGGCCTCCAGGTTAGAATCTGTAACTTCTGAGTTAGATTTAAAGTATGAACTTGTCCATCTCTGTGCTATACATTTGCACACATGTAACATTTTTTTCCTGAAAGTGACAATGCAGTTTTGGGCTTTATCAGTTTTTACCAACCGTATTCAGAGTAACCTCACTAGCAAAACCTGTTCTTTTTTTCCCTTTTGCTAGTGATACAAATTCTGTCTCAAGCATCTCTGCATTTCCCAGCCCTCTTCCAGAGCACTACTTCTGTTTTAACTGTTTGAAGAATATTTGGAATAAACAGGTACAATTGGATTAGTGTAGTTTTATTTTGGAGGCTATATCTGTGCATGGTGTCTGACATATTAGAAGAACTTTCCATAAAATCCTGCCATGCTTCTGTTGGAAGGCCCATAGAAGCATGAAGGCTAAGCCCTTCAACATGTTAATGCCTAGTACTGGAATTGGTTCACTGCCTCTGACTATGGAAGCTGTCTTTACTCACCATGGCTAGTGGCCGCTCAAGGATCTTTCCTCCATGAATCTGTCTATGCTCTGTTCCACAGAAAGATGGCAGTTTGGTCAGTTGAGGTGCAGTGGTTAAGAAAGTTGTATGCTTCTGCATTGGAATATGAGAATTATTCATTTGTACACATTGCCTTTGTCAAAACCATTATTTCGTGCATCATTGAACATGATACTTTGATACAAGACAGAGCATTTATGCCAAAACAAATTTTACTTTCAAATGGATGGGAGGAGCAAGGCTAAATAGGCACTAGGACCCAGGCAGAGCATTCTACAACAAAGAGAGTCTGGCATGCTTTGTTCTGTGGCAGAGGAATATATAATCTAGTATCATCTTTCTGTGGAACATAGTCCTTTTTGAAAAGCTCATGACTGTCTTACGTTTGCTGGCCATGAATTCTACAGTTTATTTTTTAAATGAGTATTATCTTAGTGAAATTTACCACCAAAACTTCATTGGATGCCCCTGATTTCTAGTATTATACTCCCTGGTCAAGCCAAACATTTCCTTTTAGGCATTCTTTTAATTAAGGGTTTTATCTTTAGTTGTTTATGGTCTGCTTCTGGTCTGTTTATGTGCTGTTTTCTGTTTTGTTTACATTGATAGTTTGTAGTGAGTTTGCACCATTGTTTTTACTATTGTATTTACTCTGTTCTAGCATAAAAATCTCCTGAATGAATAAATAAACTTGTAGGAGTGAGAGAAGTAATCTTCTGTATCAGCTTTCTCCAAATCATAACTCTTTCATGTCTCTCCCCCCACCAGTGGTCTTTCCCCCCCTAAACTGCAAATCTCCAAACACTTTAGCCTTTTTTTAAATAGAAGAGATGTTCCAACACATTGATCACCTTGGTTGTCTTCTTTTGCACATTTTCCAGCTCTGCCATGTTCTTTTGTGAGGCACGGCACTAGAACTACTATAGCACCTGTTACCCAGGATGGAGATGCAGTCTCTCAATAATGTGTACATACATATACATATACATATACATATTCATACACATACATACATATGTATATGTGTATATATATATATGTATAAGAACATAAGAACATAAGAACATAAGAACATAAGAACAAGCCAGCTGGATCAGACCAAGGTCCATCTAGTCCAGCTCTCTGCTACTCGCAGTGGCCCACCAGGTGCCTTTGGGAGCTCACATGTAGGATGTGAACGCAATGGCCTTCTGCGGCTGTTGCTCCCGATCACCTGGTCTGTTAAAGGCATTTTGCAATCTCCAGATCAAAGAGGGATCAAGATTGAGTAGCCATAAATCGACTTCTCCTCCATAAAATCTGTCCAAGCCCCTTTTAAAGCTATAAAAAGGTTAGTGGCCATGCACCACCACCCTCCTGTGGCAGCATATTCCAAACACTGCTAATCACACGTTCGCGTGAAGAAGTGTTTCCTTTTATTAGTCCTGGAATTCTTCCCCAGCATTTTCTAATGAATGTCCCTGGTTCTAGTATTGTGAGAAAGAGAGAAAAATTTCTCTCTGTCAGCATTTTCTACCTCATGGCTGCATAATTTTGTAGAGCTTCTAATCATATCCCCCCACAGCCAGCCTCCTCTCCAAACTAAAAAAAAAAGGAGTCCTCCAAAGCGGCATGCAGCCTCTCCTCATAGGGAAGGTGCTGCAGTCCCTCAATCATCCTTGTTGCCCTTCTCTGCACTTTTTCTATCTCCTCAATATCCTTTTTTGAGAATCGCGCGCTGACTCAAGAACTGGACACAGTTACTCCAAGTCGCGCGTCGCATCTTCACTGCTTTATATAAGGGCATGACAATCTTTGCAGTTTTATTATCAATTCCTTTTCTAATGATCCCCAGCATAGAGTTTGCCTTTTTCACAGCTGCCATGCATTGAGTTGACATTCCCATGCAATTTATGTTCCCATGCATTGAGTTGACATATATATGTATATGTATATATGTATATATGTATATATGTATATATGTATATGTATATGTATATGTATATATATACACACACACACACACACACACAATAATATAAGGCTATTACCATATATACACACCCAGGGGCTTAGTATGAGGCAGAGGCCTTCTGGGCAAGAATTGCAGTTTTCCCTGGGCAAAAAAAAACCTGGGTTGAGATGCCCCCATGGGCGGCCACTCCACAACGACCAAAAAATTTTTTGCACCAGGACATTGGTGCCTGCAGGGGGTGCATTTTTAGACATATCAGCACCAAAATGTCAGCATATCATCAGGAGACTGTCCTTATGCTACTCCCCAAGTTTGGTGAGGTTTGGTTCAAGGAGTCCAAAGTTATAAACTCCCAAAGGGGGTGACCCATCCCCCATTGTTTCCAATGGGAGCTAATAGGAGATGGGGGCTCCAGATGATACCCTGAAATTTTGGTGCCGATACATCCAAAAATGCACCCCCTGCAGGAACATCCTAGAAATTTGCCCAAGAATCTTTGTTCTGCATTGAGTTTTCTGCATTGCTGTCAATGGGGGTTGCAGACTGTGGGGGGCCCATTTCTGAAGGCACAGTCTCAAAACTTTCAGGGTCTCATCAGGAGACTGGCCTAATGATACCCCCCAAGTTTGGTACAGTTTGGTTCAGGGGGGGCCAAAGTTATGGACCCTCAAAACTGTAGCCCCCATCTCCTATTAGTTCCCATTGGAAACAATGGGGGATAGGGGCACCCCCTTTGGGAGTCCATAACTTTGGACTCCCTGAACCAAACCTCACCAAACTTGGGGGGTCGCATAAGGACAGTCTCCTGATGATACGCTGAAATTTTGGTGCTGCTAGCCTAAAAACTGCGCCCCCTGCAGGCCAAAAATGAAAAACCACTAAAATACCCAAAAACGAACCCAGCATTTTGATGTCCCCCCACAAGGTGATGCCCTGGGCAGCTGCCCACCTTGCCCAATGGGCATTACGCCAGTGATACACACACATATATACACTCTCTCTCTCTCTCTCTTTCACACACACACACACACTTGCATACACACACACAAACACACACATATATAGGTAATCAACATGAAAAAGATCCGGGGTTCAGAACCAAACGGCCAGCATCTGGTTCCGGGGGCAACACGTTGGGCACAGTGACAAAGACAGAAAGGTGTCAATGGCACTGGGTGATTGGCCCTTTGGGGAGGGTGTCAGGATGACCTTTGGGAAGTCCTGACCTAGGATAACCTCTTGGAGGTGTCTGGATCAATTTTTTGAGAAACAATAGAGTGCATTATAAGGTGGTCAGGAGAAGAAAGGAGTATCTGGGTTAAGACAATCACAGGAGGCAATGTCGTCAGGGGTCCTCTTGTGGCTGGAAATGAGTATCCATTCAACAGGGCTTCTGTATCGTATTGAGGACACATTCTTCTTTGGCTGTAGAGCTGAAAATGTGCTGCTGTGGCAAGCAAGCTGAGAGCGTGAGAACAGAAAGGAAAAAAAATTCCTGGAAGTGCCTTGTAGGTAGACTGGCTATTGCCAGAGAATGAACTCCCCATCTCTGCAATGCCAGCATCACCCTTTAGGCTGCCATGTGGGCAGGGATACCCGTGAATAAGTACTGCCCCCACTATGCCAGGACGGCATGGTAACACACCCTCTGAGGGAGGAGAACATTGTACCTGGAGACCATGGTATTTTTTAATCACGAGTCGAGTCACTGCTTCCTTATGCAGGTAGCTTTTTTCATTGATCCAGGCACTTGAGGTGTGGTTCTCTTCACTCTCCTCAGGTTAATACTGCATTCCAGAGAAGAGCCTTGATATTGTTGCCTACCTCCTGCTTTTTCTCCTGTTAGCCTCCTCCCATTTCCTGTTCTTCTCTTTTTATAGCCATAGCTTTCCACTTTGCCCTTGAGCTGAGCTCTGCCCTCTTCTTCTGTGTTCCTTGTTCTACACAATCACACTCCATCCTTAAAACGTCTGGGTCTAGAGAGCTGTTGTTCTTCTTTCCAGGACTGATCACTGCCCCTCCCTCAACTTTTGAGCTTTTCTGGGGTACACTGCCAAGGCTGCCCTATTGTTATCTTGACTTACCTTGCTGCTCCTGATCCCACCCTGCACACCCATTTTTTTCAGGATAAAGGACTTTCTCTAAATTTACTATCTGAGATCTTTTTACTGAAGATAGAAGATATATGATTGCTATAATTTTATTTAAATTATATTTCAGCTAATGGGCAGGTTTGTTAAGGAGCATCCTTAAGATAGGTTGGTCTCAAACATTTAAAGTATAAGGAAGAAAAATCCTGCATAGAATTGTGTTAAGAGGTGTTGAGACCCAACACCATCCTCCCATGCCACACAGCAACTAGGTTTCCGTTGGGTGATGATCCAGCTCAAAGGGAGTGCCTGGTGATTCCCTTTCACTACCATGTCTCCCTGAAAATAAGCCCTACCCCAAAAATAAGCCCTAGCATGATTTTTTGGTATTTTTGGAGGGTGCTTGAAATATAAGTCGTACTCCAAAAATAAGCCCTAGGTAGAGATTCCCCAGCATAGCCCCCGCGCTGTGCCCCTGCCACACCCACGCCCGCCCCGGAACGCCTCTGCCATGCCCCAGAACACACCCGGAATGCCTCCGCCATACCCTGAAACACCCCTGCCCGCCCCCAGAATGCCCCGGAACACCCACACCCTCTGGGGCGCAAAAAATAAGACCTACCCTGAAAATAAGACCTAACACATATTTTGCAGTAAAAATTAATATAAGGCCCTGTCTTATTTTCGGGGAAACACGGTAGCTGAGAAGTGGCTGGCTTAAGTGAATGCCCTGTGTTCATCTTCAGTTGTTGAAGATTTCTCCTGGCACAGTCCCTTCACTTGTTGACAAAACAATGACTTCAGATTTTCTCTTTAAAGGTATGATCTATTAAGCCTGATGCCTTGAAGTTATACAATGCCTGATCAACACAAGAAGGTGAAACCTACAGAAAAGCCAGCAGATAACAAGCCTCAGGGGATCAGTGCTAGGTACTATACTTTATGTTGAATGTCAGCTATGACTTGCTGGAATTTACACCAACAGCCAAACTGAATAGTTTAATCTGAAATGCTATGTGTACATGGCCGTGGTTACTCTGGTCACCAAGTTTATTCAGACCTTTTTATTTTGACTGAAACAATGGGTTGTTCAAATACAGGAGGAAAGGAGAGTCAGCTGCTGAGGCAATATCAGAAAGGTTCCTTTCCAGCGAAACAGTGTAAATTAATTTCCAGTACATGTTGATGATAGACCGTTAATGGATGCACAATTATGATTTCTCCTAGGGATTACTCTGATCTTAAAAGGCTTCTGGAACTTCTCCATGTCCAGTCAAGCAAGCAACAGGTATTCTAACAGTTATTATTTTGTATTCATAAAAATAATGTGTAATTCTCAATCTGCATGTTTGTGTCCAGTTCTGTCTGGGTAAAACATCACTTTTTAAAATGGAAGGCATAATATTCCATTCTGTTCAAATTTTTGTTTTATTTGCAGAATAATTTGTTTTGCTTAGTCATTGTCAGGGACATTTAAAAGCTGAATAACTGTATTCCTTTCCATATCTGTTTCCTGTTTTCAATAGTTTTGTAGTGAAGTGTAAAAGGTCCATTTTAATAAATATATCAATCTAGGATTAGGAAACTGTGAAGGTAAAGTTAGAATATCTTGTGTTCAGGGTCTATCTCTGTGTGTACAAAGTGCAAGAGACACAAACCACCTATAAAGCAGGTGAAGAAATTTAGGTGGTATGTTATTCACAGTGAGTTGGATATAGACTAAATTTTCTAATGGTAGAATGGAACTTTGTTGCCTTTCCAGAGGAATTACATGAGGGGTCTGCTGCTGGAAAGCGGAATCTAAAAATTGCCAGTTTAGCTGGTCTCTAATGTAGTCATCGTATCCGAAGTCTAATGATTTTTCTTGAATTGTTAAGAATCCTGTCACTGGTCAAATACTCTGTACCCTCTAAATGCTCCCGTATGGTGGCCTCTGCTGTATAATATCTCTTGACTTTTCTGGAGCAGCTGTTAAATGAAACAATTGACAAACACCAATATAGGCTGGTCTGATTTTTGTGGAGTTCTCAGCTATACCCTGGAAGTAGCTCAGCAAAACAAAGCAGACCGTTCTGCTCAGGATGCTCTCTGTATGCTCAGCCTCCATTTCAAGAATGCCTAGTCCACTTTTATGCCCCTTTTTCCTGAACATATAGAACATATCTGAGTACAGACATGGAAAAGAGACATTAGGCAGATTCTTATCTGACTCTGATGTAGAGAACTTTGACTCTCAAAAGCGTATTCCCTGAAATTCTTGTAGGGTTCTAAATTGCTGCTGGACTTACATCTAGAGTGATTGCAACTAAACACTGGTATTTTTTCCTTTATTATCTTACTTTAGGTTATCTGAGAGACCCGTAACAATCATTTACGTCACTCTGGACTGGTTAATTATACCATTTGTTTTATGTCAAATCTTTCTTGCCTTGCAGCTGCCAGCCCTTAACTTTGAAAGTGCTAAAAATAGCATGATAAAATCTGAGCAATATCCCAGCAACGCTTGTGGAGAGAGATGTAGAAGTCAATGGCAAGAATCGACTGAAGCTGTTGAGCTTGAAAACTTTAGGTACAGTGTTGAAGTTGTATTATGCGAGTGAGTGTGAACTTGATTCAAAACTCGTCCCATCCTCGTTTCACCTGCTATCAAGCATGTTATAGAATTTACGAGATTCCTAAAGGCCTTTGAATTCTAACTGTACATTTTTATTTTATTATTTCATTTGTAGTCCACCTTTTCTCATGAAAGTGAAGATGGATTATACGTTCCTGTGTTTTGTGCTATTGTCTTACATACACGAGGAAACACAGAATTTCCAAAGTGAATGTTTGCAATGACCTTTCAGGAGAGATTACCAAGGAAGCCAGTGTTTTTCAGGCAGCACATTCAACTCAGTCTAGACTTCAACAAGTCCATATTTTTCTTTCTTTCTTGGCTAGTACATGTTATGCATCCACAATCACTGGCGGACAAGATTCTGCCCTACTGAATGAAGAAGTAACATTGCTTTACTTGCTGGACTGGATAGTGAGCAAATGCAGACTTGGGTTCCCCTGTGCTCAGCAGCTGACCATTTTGGTACGCTGACACTGTTTTTGGAGAAGAGCAGGTCGTTTATGAGCCATATTCTGGGGGACATGTCCAGTTTGTTCGTGCTGTTATCCTGGCTGAGCTAAAACCAGCACTGGGTACTGGAATGTTCAGGGAAGATATATCTGCCTCTTCAAATCTCTACCCTGCCATTGACTTTATGCCTACTGATCCTAATTTTTGTTGGTTTTGTTTTTACTATTAGTAGTTTGTCACTAATTGTCCCTGCAGACTTTTGGAATTACCTATTTATTTAGGCATTGCTCCCAGTCTTTCTTGTTGAAATGGTCGGGTAGGAAGAAATGTAAAATGCTCTCCTTGAGACCCTAGAGAGCCTGCCAACCTGAGCAGGCATTACTGATCTTGATGGACCAAGGGTCTGATTCACAAGACAATTTCATGGTTTCATAGAAAGCTGCCTAGGGTGTCCATTGGCTCATAGCTCATTTTCTATGGTGTAAATCTAACTTTTGCTGCACTGAATCACACTGTTGGCTGCTCAGTAATCTCCCTGTTCATGAGACGTGGATTGGTTCCAGGTTACTGAAGTAGACATTTGACGTTTATTTTCTACGTTGCATTTCTCTGCTGCATTCTGCAATGTTATGCATAGGAGTATTTGTGCCTCTTTCCAACTCTGTCTTTGCCTTTGTTCCCTTAGTATGAATTACAAGAATGAGAGAAATTTTAGCAAACATCCTCAACACAAGTTGTTTCAGGATATCTTTGCAGCCTTGGTTAAAAACCGGCTTATTTGCAGGTATGAAACATGGGCTACCTTTAGAGATGGTAGAAAAACTTCCAGTGGAATTGGAGATGCTTATTATGAACAACTGAGTTGTAGTCATGGACATATAAGCAGTGGTGGGATTCAAATAATTTAACAGCCGGTTCCAGTGGTGGAATTCAAATAATTTAACAACTGGTTGTTTACAAGCACCATTTTAACAACCAGTTCTGCTGAAGTGGTGCTAACCTTCTGAATCCCACCACTGCACATAGGGTGCTGCTGTTACAAAATACCAAGTTGTTAAATCGAAATACTGATGGTATTTTTTAGCTTCAAAGGCTTTTAAGATAGAATGTACCTAGGGTGTCCTGCCCCAAAATTAAAATCTTGCTATTGTTCTGTACTATTCTTAGTCTAAATTTGAGAGTTTAAAGTTAAGCCTCTCTCGTTCCAGAAAAGTTGTAGTTTTGCTGTCATCTTCTGAACATGTGCTCTCCAAGATATTTGTACACATTGTCATTTAAAATACAATTCCTGTTTTGTTGATGGCATGCTTTCTGCTTCGAAAGAACCTCTTTTCCCTGCTGCATCCACAGTTGCAATATTAACTTTTTATCAGTTACTATTCAAAGGTACTTGATGACAGAACCTAATGTTTGCACTACTGTAAAGTAGCAATTCTTGTCATTTCAGTACATTATATTCTTTGGCTTTGAATGTGATGGCATCCGTATCACAAATATTTATTGTGCACATATAGTTTGGCCAAGAGATGGAATTTTTAAACTGCATTTGTTTTGATTGGGAGAAGTCTTCAGGCAATACAAAAGTAGTAAAATGGGTCTACAGCAACAGGAGAGCAATTTCCAGAGAAACCACAACAATTTCCTGGTAGAAAGCAATATTTTCAGTTGTTTTCTGTTGGTTATTATATTTTGAATGGCTTTACCCTTTAGTAGTGGTATAATTAATATGATTATCAAATGTACCTCTGAGAGATCGATAATACATTTTGAGTGGAAGCTTGGGTGGACTAGTCATCAGGTGCATGTAACTGTTCCTCATCAGGCAGGTATTGTGTGTATATAGGAGGTTATGAACAAAACAGTTGTAAACAGACATAATTATTCAATTCAAATGTGATTGAAAAAGTATAGAGACCATTCACAGTTGTAGTAATTCTTGATAACACAATTCCCTGGTTTTGTAAAGCTGATCGATGTCTGCATTGGCCAAGGAAGTCAAGTTCCTTGTTTAGTTTTTGGTGGATTTTTTTTACCTCACTTGGACCAGAGATGGGTGGTGGGTGGGAATTAGCTTGTTACATGGTTCCCAGATGGTTAATCAAGGGATCTTTTGGTTAATCAAGAGTATGTGGCGGTTGTATTCCAGAGCAGTATTCCAAGAGAAAATGTTGCAGAGATCAACTTATTAAAATAATAAAGTCTTTATTCACTAGCAGTCAATCAAAGCAAACCAGAAGGGAGGGGGAACTGCGCCCAGGGCATGAACTGCCCGTGCCCCCCCTCCTGCCCCTGCCCTGCCCACTGCAGTGCGGCGCCTGGGGCAAACCACCCCAATTGGCCATGGTGGCAGGGGCTGATGGGAATTGTAGTCCATGAACATCTGGAGAGCCGCAGGTTGCAGACCCCTGCCAAATACATACATTCACACACTATGAGAATAGGATCATGAGAGATGAGATAAGAAGAGGGAAGGATGGGGTAGACTACCTGATCCAAGGTGCACAAGTGACTTACAATTGCAAGGAGTCTGTGCAGCAGAAGTCCAAGGCAGCAGGTGTTGAGGAAAGTGAGGAGCCTGCAAAGCAGTTGCTGGAGTTTCCAGGCTGTAGGGGAACTTGGCACACTTTTCACCAACCTGGGCTGGCTAGACATGGGACCTCACTTTCTCATTGTTGGGATTGATCCAAGAAATTGAGTTTGAATTTGACTGAACATTTTGAAGGTAACTGCTGTCCACATCTGGCAGGAAGTTTAAGAGGTGACCCCTGACATTCCAAAGTGGGGCAAGCCACCAGGAGTGGTATCTAATTGTAGATCCCTACTCTAAGTGCAGTCCCTACTTCTCAGAAGATTGAACATATTGTCCCCTAGCCATTTGTATAGCAAGTTTTTGGAAGTTTTTAAATGAAATCTAAACTTGATGTAAACATTTAAAAACCTACGTTTATATTTTCAGCTCGGAAACCACATAGCACCCTATTTTTATATTTTCTTAGAAATGCTGGAGTTCAGTGGTCTTCTGGTCATGACACAGGATCTAAAGCACTATGAAAGGGTTTTTCCCCCCAAGCAGTAATCCATTCCCAGTGCCTCACAGACACAAAGGTTCAGATTTTCAGTATGCCACCCCAGGTTCCCTACATGAACCTAAGATACATCCTATATGTACACATTTACATAGGAGAAAAATCTTGTTGTTTTAGATTGCACTAACGTTGTTTTTTGGATCCTGGCCCTTAAATTAATGGTTGATGTTCTGTGTTAAGAAAGAAACACAGGACAAATATTTACCTTTTAAGTTATGAGTAAAAATGGCACTGTACTTATTATTATAGGCTTGATTCAAATGAAAAATGCTCCTTAATACTAAATGTATCTCATATGGAACAATGAACTGTACAGCAGTGTTTTGTTATCAATATTAAAAATATTAAAGCAAAACTATGCCCATAATGTTACCTGAAATCCAGATACTGATAATATTTTCTTCAAAAATGGCCAATAAATTAAGAATGAGTTTCCAATTAAAAAAAACTTCCCTACTTTCAGAATGCAATATTGGGTAGTTTGCCTCAATCTGTGGGGATATGTTATAGAGTAGACATTACATCATGGTTACAGTGAAGTGAGTGGTATTTATATTTAGTTAAATTACAGTGGCACCCTAAGCAGGTCTACCTAAAATCCTACTCAGGCTTGCTCCCAGGAAAATATTCTTAGGATTGCACACTGTGAGCCCCTTGGCTAGGTATTTAAGATCAACTCATGCAGAAACCAAGTGATAGCATTGGGGAATAGACAACTGTGGTGGGAACCTGGACAAAAGCCATTGGGTACTGATTGGCTTTTCGTCCCAAGAGATGGTTCCAAATAACTCTGTTCTGGGAGCCTACTTGTATCTGTTACAGAACAGCCTTTATTTTTATCATGTTAATTTTAGCCTTTGGCTCAATTCCCAGGATAGAGCCAGACTGTCATACTAATCAACCATATCTATTTCTAGGGGGAATGAGAGGTGAAAATATAAACACTCTGTATGTGTATATCTGTTTCCTTGATATCAATCTAAAATATTTGGATTTTAGTTAATTGTGCATTTAATTAATCAAAAGTAGATTTCCAGTATTTTCATTAAACACTGAAGCTTTTTTTAAAAAAATGTCAAACCAAGTTGCTCAGTTGAAATTAATTTGCATGGAGCTGATAATTGATTGCTTCTATCTGTTACAGGGAATGGACTAACAGAGCTTCATCCATCCATTTTCTGAGAGTTTTAATATGTATAAGATTATTAATGAGAGATTCATGCTTTCAGGTTGGTTTGCATATGGATTTCCCCCCTTGGACCATAAGACCTGAACGTAGTGTGTTAGTATTTCCAGTAGTGAACCTGTAACTTGCAATTTGAATACTAAGGTTTAAGATTGGCTGAAGTTGATGCTAAACTAGCAATTTGACACATGTCATTTATAAAATTCAGTGCAGCTGTTTGGTTTGGGTAGTTACATTCCAAACATTTTAGGACAGAACAGCTGTAAAAGCATAGAAATGCACTCTGATCTCCCACTGACTCATAGCACCTTTCCACATGTTTACTTATAGTACCATAAATGGTCATTTGTTTCACTTTTAATGGAGGAAGTCCACACAGCAGGTCTGAGATGTTTCCAAGCAATTCTTTAAAAAAAACCCTATATCACATCTCCATGTGAAACATTACATGAAACACTACAGTTTATCTGTAAACAGGATCTTGAGCTCACTTTCCAACAAATTCCACAGTGACTAATTCCCACAGAATATTTCCAAGTTGAGGTGTATAGCAGATCATTTGAAAACATCTGTCTGTGAGCAAAGAACATTCCTTTCAACATGGTCCTTTGTGACCCAGGAAAGATGAGCCCTTATGCAAGCCTGCTCATCCACTGCTCATTGATGGTTTGGGGTCTCCTAGTCATTCCCCTCCCCCTGTTGTTAAAGTTCCCTGATAGGAAGACAACATGGATTCTGAACCATGTTGCTCTAGTGCAGTGATGGCGAACCTTTGGCACTCCAGATGTTATGAACTACAATTCCCATCAGCCCTGCCAGCATGACCAATTGCCCATGCTGGCAGCGGCTGATGGGAATTGTAGTCCATAACATCTGGAGTGCCAAAGGTTCGCCACCACGGCTCTAGTGCATAGGTGTCAAATTCGCGGCCCTCCAGATGTTATGGACTACATTTCCCATTATCCCCTGCCAGCATCATGCTGGCAGGGGATGATGGGAACTGTAGTCCATAACATCTGGAGAGCCGCGAGTTTGACACCTGTGCTCTAGTGTATTTTTAACTCTTTCAACTGCCTTAAAAGTTTTCCTTTCCTAAATCACCCTCTGCTCAAAGATGCTATATGCCCAACAGAGGAAAATATACCCAAGTAGTGCTTTATTTTTTCCCATTGAAGCAGTTAGTAATTTGTAAGAATGAAATTTACAGTGCAATCCTAAACAGAGTTATACCCTTCTATGTCTGTTTAAGTCCACAGACTTAAGCATGTGTGGCTCTGTTTAGGGTGACACCATTGGATTAGGGAAATAGTTTGGGGCAAAGATAACAACTTCTTCCCCCAGTTCCAGTCCACTGTCTCCCCTTACCCTCTGTTGCATTTAACATTTAAAACAGCACCATAGAAATGAGTGTTTGCAGAGACCTGAAATAAAGCTGAAGTGAGGAAGTATAAATCCCTATTTTTCACACATTGCACCCATCAGGCAGTGGCTGAACATGATTTGCAATACTAAATCAGCATTATGATCTGTGGGATAATTGTACAATAGGTAACTGTGGGTAGAAAATAGCTACACAGTGGGTAGTAAAGTCTTTGTTCCTAGATTGCTAGGTATGACTAGGGTGTGATTGCTTGTGGAAGACACTCAAGCTTTCTATCCACAGAGTCACGCTGAACTTATCAAGACTTTAAAGTAAATATAGTTATGACCGGGCTTGATCTGTTTGTTAACTTAAAATAACTAGACCTTTTCAAGACCAGTGAACCTAGACTGGAGGGCAACTGAAGGTGAGAGGGCACTCTTAGTCTTTTAGAAGTATGGCATGCTTAACTTTTTTGGGGTTTTGTTTTTCTTTCCCTAGGAAACACTGCACAATCTGGGTGGGATTGAACATTTAGCACAGGTACAGTTTTCTGTCTTGCCACAAATCTTTTGTTGTACATTAACCTAGTTTTGTAAAGACACGAACTGGAGTTACTCTAAAACATACTAGTATTGTTTGTTTTTCAAGAGAAGGCTATATGATCCTATGTCAACATGTGATGTTTCCAAGGGGGATATAAAACAATGACAGTTGTAGGTGAACTGGATTGCAGCAGTGACTGTCCTTGTAATTTGATTAAACTCCGAGTGGCTTAGTTCAGAGAACAGGGCATCTGCTTTGGTGATGGATGGAATGAGAATGTAGATTGCAGGGCAGGGCCATCTGGCATGTGCTTGCTGTTCAACTTCTCATGGGCAGATTGAGAGAAAGCAGATGCTTAAGTGATATTCAAACCGAGTACAATCCACTAGCTATCTTATTTCGTTTCAGTGGTACTTGAGTGTGTCATATAGTTTATATACATCGATTTTGTACTTATAATACATACACAATGCTGAAAGCAGTGCTAGGAAGCAACATCGTGGAGGGTCTTGGCCTGTATGCTCTCTTTGTTGGCAGGCTAGGGCAATCGTTAACTGCTGTGTGAAACAGAGAGCTGGATCAGATGGACTGCTGGTCAGATCCAGCAGGGCTCTTCTTGTATTATAATATGACTGGTAAGAGGCAACCAATAATCCAATCTGAAGTGCTATTATTTAGTAGTTGGTGAATGGTGAATGACTTCTTACTGTTATGTCGAACTGTGTTGGAAGAGAGAGGGAATATCAAGTCAGTTTTTCTGAATTTCTGCTGTGCCGCTTCCAGAAGAGCAATGCCCCATTTTTTTTGAATAAAAGTGACTTCAGTGGGTTAATGTGCCCAACTTGTATGTTCCTGATTCAATTCAAACAAATTGAATTGTAATGTTTGAGAACCTCTAATTTAAGCCTGTAAAAACATCCTTTGTGATAACTATTATGTGGTCATAATACTGTAATTTTTGTTTCATAAGGCTACATGCAGCAGGATGTGAAACTAGTGTGCCCTCTGCTGCTCACACACAGATATGTTATTTTGAATTTAGATCTGCTTTATCATTTTCATGTCTTCCCACTCTATAGTATATGGAAATAGTAGCGAACGACTATCTTGGATATGGAGAAGAACAGCACAATGTAGACAAACTGGTCAACTTGACATGTGAGTTCTGATTGATACATACACTTTGTGTATCTATTACTAGCAGGTGAAATGTACATAAAGGTTGATAGAATTGTTAAAATGTTCCTGAGTTGTGATGCGATGCAGCTGATGCTGTTCACAGTGCAACTGAGCAGCAGCAGATTAAAAAGCAAATAATTGCTGCATTTGTGAGTCCTCCTATCTTCACATATTTTGTGGTATGAATTTTTAATCTCATAATGAAATCTACTAAGTAGAGCACGTGGCTGTTTTGGATTTCTACGGTTACTTTAAAAACATTTATGAGAGCTGAGTGATTGATTGTTTCCTTGCCTCCACAGATATTTTTCAAAAACTGTCTGCTCTTAAAGAACAAAGAGAGTGGGTTACAGCCAGTGGAGCGCATAAAGTAAGTCTATTGTCATTGGTTAACTGATAAGCTCCTTTGATGTCCATAAGTGATTGATCCATAAATTGGCAGATTAACTATAGGGTATATTCTGTTCCACAGGAAGATGATAGTACAGTCAATCGAGGTGCAGCAATTGAGAAAATTGTATGCTTCCGCATCAGAATATAGTCCCAAATGGAAATGAGAATTATCATTTCTGTGCACTGCCTTTGTCAAAACCATTATTGTGTGCATTATTGAACAAGATACTTTGATAGAAGAGCATTTATAGTTCATTGAACAACTATCAAATGGATGGGGGGAGCAGAGCTAGGCAGACACTCAGACCCTGGCAGAGCATTGTGCAGCAAAGATGGTTTGTTCTGTGGCAGAGGACTATACAGCTCTACTATTGTCTTTCTGAGGAACACAGTATGGTGTACTTTTATATGATCCTTTGAAACAGTAAATAATGTCTTCATTTTATTTAGTTATTCAGCCAAAGTATCACATGTGAAGTTTGCATATTGTCAGGGAGCTGTCAATCCAGCTGAATATCAGTGCTTTTTCATTTGTTGTTTATTCACTCCCATTGTCTCGGGTATACTAGAATAAATTTATAGGGAGCAGTTAGCAGCCTTCTTCCAGTTTCTCACATTTTCTTGCCTGGAGGCAATTTGTACTTAGTCACTTGCTGTTGTTGTCTATGCTGTTCCAGCTGCCTTAGAGTATAACCAATACTTGTGGTTCTTGAATCTCCTGGGTGGAGAGAGAGAGGGAGAGAGAGAGAGAGAGAGAGAGAGAGAGAGAGAGAGAGCGCACATCTATAGCTTTGCAGTTTGTGTCTGGGCACCTTCCTCTGTGTGGTTCAGAAGTTCCTGTGTCTTTGATCCAACCAAAGTTAAGCACTTCTGAGCCCCATTGACTCAGTAGGAAAGAACTAAATACGAGGTTATAACGACATAAAATGTAGTGTGTTTCTTTAAAATGAGAGGTAAGTTGTAGAAGGGGGTGAAAGGGGGATAAGAGAGAGAGCTAATTGGTTGTCACTGGAAAGTGACTGTGAAGAGTCTGTTCTAGATCTCTCTTTTCTACCCCCATCCCCCACAATAAGAACTGCTTCTAATTATAATATATTGTAAATTATAATAATGGTAGTTTAGAAATTTGATAATATACTGATAATATACTGTAAATTATAATAATGGTAGTTTAGAACATTTGGTTAAGTAATGATAAACATCTGTAAAATTATTGACAAATTTAATATTAGCCATAAAATATACTTTATTTTATTTTTTTCTATGAGTTAACATTGAAGTTATGTAAGACAGATGGTGGAGTCAACCTTATAAATGATTTAACAAATAAAGATTATGAACCTTCCAATATGGGATGATATTGACAAATGTATATAACTAAAAAATGTAATGGTTATGTACTGTGTCATTTGTAATATATGTTGAAATAAACGTCTTTTTAAAATTAAAAAAGAACTGCTTCAGCAATTATCTACTTTTATGGATAGCAGATATGTATATGTTTCATTTAATATACGATGAGTAATTAAAACTGTAACCGTATTTGAAATTACTTTTGAAAATACCAAGGCTGGTCGGGGTCACAATTAAGAACCCTTATTGATACAAGGAAACCTAAAAGAGTGCTATATTGCATGTGCTTTCTTTGTATGTTTTCTTTGATTACCAAAGAGATAATGTTGTTTACCTTTACCTGTTCTAATTTTTTTCAGACTTTAGTAAATTTACTTGGAACCAGAGACAATAATGTTCTTCTGGGTGCACTGCTGGCTCTCACTAGCTTGGCAGAAAGGTACATTCAGCGGGAGGGGTGATTAGATGCTGCAGCAGCTCTCCAAAAGGCTCAGCTGAGTGGCTATTTTTTCCTTCAGGGTCAGGATAGCCTCCAGTATAGTTTCATGGAATTTGCTGCCTGTGTAATAAAAGTGCATATTACAACAGTTCTCCTGAATTTGTGCTGGATTCCTGTAGTTTTCCAAATACAGGTCACAATATTAGTTCAAATGTAAGAGCCCGAGCTTTAGCAGGGAATAAGTGTTTAGCCTTAACTGTATTATAGGTTCAGAGTTTGAATGACAAGAACATGTAAAGAGCTGGTGCTCTAGAATTATGCAGCTCATGTCACCCAGAGAGGTGACGAAGGACAGGCCTACTAAGTTAGTAACAAGTATTAGTCTACTTTTTCATCGGTATTATTTTTCCCATTTTTAGCACTTGCGACTCGCACTTTAAACGAAAGAGTGTATATATTTTAAAGATTGTCTTCAAATTAAAACAGGAATAGCAGGAAATCATATTACAGTGTAATTCTGAGGTGGAGGGGGGAGCAGCCCTGGATGCAGCGTGACCCCTGCATAGATGCCGTTCAGAGCAACATAAGTGGCATCCATGCTGACCCAGGGGCATTTACACTTCACCACACAACACCTGGTAGCCAACGCTGCTGCAGTGCTGGTGCTCCTTTAGTACAGAAGCCTGCTCCAGTGCCAATAAGGGTATTACTGGGGATGGTGCCTGTGGCCTTTCATCAGGGAACGCTTCCTTCTGCTGGCATAGATGCCAGCAGAAAGAGTGGTACAGCCTATTGGCCTGCATATGGGTCTTTCAGTGCAGTCAGGGGAACGTACCTGTTTCTTCCTGCCCCCCATCTCTGCAGTCCTCTTTGGGGGCAGTAGCCCTACACAATCCTGGCCCCGCCAGGCATCTAACTCCCCCTTCAGGAATGGGGTGCAAACTGGTGTTAAAATAGCAGTTAAAAATTCAAGGAAACACTCTTAATGAAGAAAACTCCATCCCCTACAAAATCAAGAACCATAATATAAAAGTACTACATAAGACTGAAACTAATTGGGAGAATGGGAGAAATCTTCCACTTGTGATTGAAGGATAATACAGACAGTGCCAGGCAAACATGTCTAGGGAAAGGGTTCTGTGATTCTTCTGTGATTGTACTGCATATGTGGTAGATGCTAGCATGATCTTTGAAATGGCCTGATATTCATCTCAACTAGTAGGAGGATTCATGCAGGGAGAACTTTGCCCTTCAGATTCATTGGTCCCGGACCAATTAAGACTTTAGTCAAAATCAGTAACTTGAATTATACCCAGAACTAAAATGGAAGCAAACTAAAATGGAAGCAAACTAAAATGGAAGCAAACATAAATGATTGTTTGTTTATTTTAACTGTTGACCGGATTCAACAAACTTTTGCTTAAAAAGGAAGGAGGGAGGTTCCCTGTGCTGAGGATCTTGGGACCTGCATGGACAAAAACCATTTAGATCAGAGGCTTTAATAAGGAGAAGATGTAGGTCTAATTGAGGATAAAAGATGGCTGTGTCTAACTATATTCATCTATAGATAGCATTAGACCCAAAGCAGGTCAAGTTGAACTCTGCTCATGCAGTTGGGCTTTCCTGCCTCCATGTTCCTGTTGCAACCCTTTGCCTCAGATATGCTGCTCCTGAGAATGATGGAATCATTTGGAATAGTGGTGTGTGGTTTGAGAGGACTACAGTTGGTGTGAGGAACTGGGGAATAGGGGAGATTTCCTTTTGTTTGCACCAGATACCCTTAGAATCCAAGGAGTGGTGTGATACTATTAATTGTGGTATGGCAGATATTGTATTTTGGGAAATATTTGTTTAATGCAGTTCCAGAATTAATATGTACCAATTCTTCCTTTTAGTCCTGAATGCCGAGAGAGGATAAGTGAGCTCAATGTTGTTGAGAACTTGTTGGTGATACTCCATGACTATGACTTGCTGTGTAAGAGGTAGGACATTAAATTAGCAGCAAGTTGTCTTAAGCTTACATTTGTATTGGGGGCAGGAGGCTGTAAAGCACTTTCAAGGGGAAATACAAATCCTTTTTTAAAATTGTGCATTAAGTCTTGGGTCCATTGGTTGAATTGACTAGACGTCATACCCTATGGCCCCCTTCCACACATTCAGCATAATTCACTTTCAATCCACTTTCACAATTGTTTGCAAGTGGATTTTGCTATTCCGCAAAGTGCCATCGAAAGCGCATTGAAAATGCATTATTCTGAATGTGTGGAAGGGGCCTATAAATTGTAGCTCCTGGTGGATTATACTCCACCCTGAAGCAACCCTGAAGCAACACTTGAAAGTGCCTTAAGCCTAAATGTGCAAGCAAGAAATGTAATATCTTTATTATATTTTAGGATGGTGTAACTTTCAAGGAAATAGCTCAATAAAGAAACTGGTTTCTGTGGCACTTGGCCTTGCTGTTGCTTCCATTATTAATGTGAGAACAAAATATCCTGTCTTAAATAGGACCTCTTTAATTGATATTAGTTGAAGAAAAGTTCGTGAGCATCAATGTTTACTTTGGTTGACTTTTGTAAATAAGTTGAAAGGAACACTTTCAGTTGATATAGTTGCTAAAGTATTTACAAATAAGATTGTCTTGACTTCAGCATTAAAATTACTTCCTTTTGTCTTCTTTATCTTTATTAACCTTTATTAACCTTCCTTTTTGTATAAGAAAGGGTTTGGTATTTGTTGAGTGAATGAAAAAGAAAATCAAGACGAAGTGCTTTATATATGTTCCTCAATCCATAAAGGTCTACTGTATCGTTTGCAGAGTGTAAATGCCACAATCATTTAACAGGCAAGGTGTGTTCTAGTTACCTACACAATAATCACTGATTGACTGTCTCTTTTCAGGCTGACTGCAGAGTTGCTCCGCCTCTTATGTGTGGAACCTCAAGTGAAAGAGCAAGTCAAAATGTATGAGGGTGTCCCCATCCTGCTCACCTTGCTTCATTCAGATCACCTGAAGCTGCTTTGGAGTGTTGTTTGGATTCTGGTCCAGGTTTGCGAAGACCCAGACACGAGCGTGGAAATTCGTATTTGGGGTGGTATCAAACAGCTCCTGCATATTCTAGAGGGGTAGGTTTCTGAGGGAGGTCTTAGTAAACAGGCCATCCACATGTTGTTTCAGATTTTATGAAGAATGATCTTCAGTGGGTCACAGTCAAAGACTTAAAAAATAGCACAGATTTCCCCAGCAATCTGCTCAACTTTATGTGAAGATTGTTTCCCACTGGGACCAAAGTATTGACTTTTAACGGAATGGTTTTAGTGGTTTTAAGAGTTTCAAGTATATCAGAAAAGTAAGAGCAAAATGTGTTAATATACCAACTATTATGGGAGAAACAGCACACTGCCGTATCTGCTTTTTCAAACATTCATCAATGTTGCTGTAGCAAAACAGCGCAAAAATCTGAACGGCATATACAGCTGCCAGTGACCGTGACAATGGCTCATTCAGATTGCAGCCTGTATTATTTAGGATCCTTATTTGTAGACAAGAAGTAAAGTATAGTTGTTTGATGTGCTTAACAATGAACTGCAGTTTATTCCAAACCAGGAAGCTGTGGCGGGGGAGCAGGCAGTGTGCAGTCCTAGGTTCATCTGAAGCTCATTTTCTGAAAGCAGCACTGGCTTGCCGTTCTGCCACTGCTTTCCTTACCCTCTGAACATTCATCTTGCTAAAACATTAGTCATACCCACAAAATAATATGTGAAAATTAGGAGATGGCTTCCCAGTTCTCTTTATTGAAGAGGAGAGCATTTTTCATACATGATGAGAAATGTTTCGCTTGTATTCAAACAATCCATTCTGTAAACAGAAGGGTGCATGAACACATGAGTCTGCCTTATAGTGAATCAGACCGTCACTGCGTGAATGTCCGTCTTATCAACTCAGATTGGGAGCAGCTCTTCAGGTTCTTTCACATGACCTACCACCTGATGCTTTAACTGGATATGCTGGGGATTGAACCTGGGACCTACTGCATGCCTAGCAGAGGCGTAGCTGGGCCAAACTGCGCCCAGTGCGCAGTGTGTATTTTCTGCCCCCATGGCCCCCCTGCAGCACACACACACACACCCCGCCCCCCTTCCCACACTTACCTACGTTTCTTTTCTATTTCTATTACTTTTTGAGGCTGAAAAAAGCGGCCTCTTCACAGTTCAGGGAAAAAACTGCCTGACGAACTATACTTCCCAGGAGACCTTGTGAACCCCAAGGTCTCCTGGGAACTGTAGTTCCTCAGGCAGTTTTTAGCTTTCAGGCTGTAAATAAACAGCACAGCCTCAAGGGTACTAAAAATAATGAACAAGGAATGCTTGAGTAAGTATGGGAAAAGAAACAGCTGTGTGCCACGAGAACACCGGGGCCCGCGGGAAAAAGGGGGAGGGGACGGGGGCCATTTTCCGGCCCCCCAGGCGTGCGCCCGGTGCACGATGCACCCCCCCATCCCTTTGGCGCTCCGCCACAGATGCCTAGCAGATGCTCTACCACTGAACCACACCTCCATCTCTAGAGAAAAGGGCAGTGGTTTTCACCAGTGCTTCCTTCCCAATTTTGACTCCCACTTTGCTTGCTGTGTTATTCCAGGAGGCGGGTCTTAGGAACATCATTGAGAGAGAGGCTCAGTTGTCTGTAGTGGGAGGGAAAATGGAAAAGTCCCATTCAGCAAGGTTCACATTTGTGAATGAATAGTTATTTTTCTTTAAAGCAAATTCCTAGGAGTACAGAGATCATTCCTACAATGTTCAAACGTTCTAGTGGATTGTGTATATTTATGGTATTTATATAGTTCACATGTTTATTTCATATTGATGTGCAGAATGAACTAGATATAGCTGTAGACTCCACAGTTGACACTTTTCAGCTGCAAACATTTGAACTTCTAGTTAACATGGTTGTTTGTGTAAATATATTTATCTGTTAAAATGTATTACTTTATAGTGATAAATCTGTAAGATAGTATTTTCCAAACACATTTTTATTGTGCAATTATATATTTTAGTCTAATCTGCCACAATTTTAAAAAGAAGATTGGCAGCTACATTTTATTTCTCCATTCTTAATGCTGGGGTCCATTTTTTCCTGCATAGAACCAAGCTATTTTTTTCCTTGTAAGAAGGTAAAAAATTAACGATCCATACATTTATACCAACACTGTTTGAAGGACTAAAAGAGACTGAGCTAAATTGTTAATGGCGTTCATCATATTGTACTTTGTCTGAAATAGCAAATTCATGCAGATTGTCAGGGTGGTATTTAAGGATAAATAGAGTACTGATGTTCTTTTAATGTAGAGGAAAATAGCCTCTAATCATTACAATGGCTAATAGATATATGCTAAGTGTTGTATTTACTGTGATTGCACTTTTCCAGGGAGAAAAATCTATTTTCAGATCGTTCTTCCATTGGGAGTTTATCTAGTGCAAATGCAGCAGGGAGAATCCAACAACTTCACTTGTCAGAAGATTTAAGTCCCCATGAGATACAAGAAAATACTTTCTCCCTTCAAGCAGGTACACCATAAGGAACAGCCGTGACTTACCGCGGCTGCCATTGCTGATGGGGAAGGGACAGCCTCCATGGGGCTGCCTCCTCCCCCTAGCCTTGCGAGCTCCTCTAGGCTCGCGAGGCTTTGAACTACCAGCACTGAGGGGGGCCTGGGAGGTCATTAAGAGCAGTGGCCGAACGTGGCGGCTTAACCTTTACGTCATCTTAGGAGGTGGGGCCAGGCGGCCTATTTAAGCCTGAGCCCGGCCTTCCCACCTCCCCATTTGCTAAAGCGCCCGTGTTTCCCACCCACCTCTCCCTGTTTTTTGGTCTGTGTTAGTGCATGCGCTTTCTTGTTGTTATACGGCGGTTTGCGCAAGGGGGACAGATCTTTAGCTGGGGGGCAGCGGGCAGAATACCCGCTGTGGTGGAAAGCTCCTCACGAGGTTTGGGGTGTAGCAAGCCAAGGGGTCACCTGCCCAGACTTGGGCTTAGATGGCTTGCGCCCCTGGCAGCAAAGAGTCTTCAGGAAGTGGCGACCGCCCATCTGGAATCTCACAGCTGCTCCAGTGTGCGTTATAATTTTTCATCGGCAGGCATGCTGAGAAAAATTTAGGTGACTGGGGGACAGCGATTTTTGGCTGCCCAGTACACATACCATAAGATCAATGACCCCCATAGTATTACTTTCATATACGCTTTTGTTTACCTTGAACCAATTTTGTTAATAAATGTTTTATTCCACACACAAATGTTTGTTGCATTAAATGTTCTTTCAATAGCAAGAGGGTATTAGCTACTTCCCTCAGGCAGCAATGAATTTACCTCTGATACTTTTCAATAATCTACATAGAAAAGGTTTGTAAAAGACCATACCTTGCAGAAGTGAACCATTAACCCCATAGATTATGCTTGAGCTTGCCTAATAGCTGAGACAATGTCATGAACAATACAGCTAGATTGGAACTCCAAATGATGGTAAGTGTGGAAATGTCAGAGCTGGCATCATGGATGCTACTGCTTTACCCACTAAGGTGCCATTCTTGGACTTGGACATTATACTGCTCAAATTCATGTTTTAGAGCAGTGATGGCAAACCTTTGGCACTCCAGATGTTATGGACTACAATTCCCATCAGCCCCTGCCAGCATGGCCTGTTTAATTACAGCAATGGAAAACTTAACTCCTCATGCTACCACTCATGTCTAAACCCGTCAGATGCTGAGGAAGGATTTCAACTCTTTTAATATTTCATTATGAGCTCCTGTAGAGCTGTCTGCCCCTGCATGTACTTACAGTAAAAAACTGCAGCCAATTACAGCTCTGTAATAAGTGTATCTGTATGTTACACAATCCGATCATATTATTGTCACATCCATGCTTTAAATTTCCTGGCATTCACTTCACTTAAACCTAGTGTGATTATTTTGGCAAATAATGCTTAGATGCAAACAGATAATTCATATTTGTAATGTTTATTCCAGCTTGTTGTGCTGCCATTACTGAGTTGGTTCTTAATGATACAAATGCTCATCAGGTCATTCAGGTAAGAAATCATCATCTTGATACCTTTGGTGGGGAGAGGCAGTGTTGTGTAGTGGCTAGAGTGTTGGACTAGGATTTGGAAGACCCAGGTTTGAATCTCCATTCTACCATGAAACTTCACTTCACGTTCACGTTAACCAATCATTGTCAGTCAGTCTAACCTACCTGCTACGGTTACTGTGAAGTTAAAATGGAGGAGAGCAATATGATGTTTTAAGATGTTTTGGATGACCATTGTGGGAAGAAGACAAGATAAATATCTTTTAAAAAAAGAATGATATACTTTTCATTCAAATTCATCTAATGTTCTTAAGGCACTCTTACTTGGTTTGGAATGCAACTATATATGCAAGCATCTTGACAGGTGTTGTGCAATTAATAGTTGTAATCAATATAAATATTTATTTATCACTTTTTTAATCATCCAAAGAACTCAGGACTTCACACATGGTTCTCCATTCCTCTGTTGTAACCTCACAGCAATCCTATGGGAGAGGTTAGGCTAAGAAAGAGTGGCTGATCCAAGTGGTCACCCGGAGAGCTTTCTGGTCTGGGGCAGATCAACTTAAAATGGAGCCAGGAGCTAGTTCAGGGGCCGCACCATCCCCTATAGCTGCACCTCACCCCACCCCTGCTGGTAAAGGCACAGTTGAAGGCCACTGAGCCATGCTTGTTTTGCCCGCAGTCTCCTCATGGAGTTTGGGTGTGAGACTGGCCTTATGCCTGTTCTCCACTTGGAGATGGGAACAGCAAGGGCCGATTTTAGACCAGCTGGGGCCAGGCTTGGATCCAACTCTAAGCTGCAGCCTGCAGCTTAGAGCTGGATCCAAGCCTCACTCCAGCTGGGCTCAGACTAAAGCCAGCTGCTTTAATCCCTCTAGCTTTATACTATTGTCTCTACCTCCCAAGCTCCACCTCCAACCCAATATGGAGTTGGGGGCAGCAGAGCCAATAGTATAAAACTAGAGGGATCTTCCCCCCACCCCGCCCCAGATACCCCAGTGTTTATGACTGAGTAGGGATTTGATGTTCTGCACCCTCCTAGCTGTCTGGATATTTGAATATGTGATGTTGACTGCAACATAGTGCAGATGAGGAGTCTTTGAAATATGAAAAGAATAAGGAATGCATGTTTGATGTAATCTTCAGTAAAATTGGATAGCATCTTGCTTGTAGGATTCTTGCGGGTACAGTGGCCATTCTGTAAATTTTAGGAAGGAGGAAGGCATGAAAGATAACCACAAGAAGAGCCCTGCTGGATCAGATCAGTGGTCCATCCAGTCCAGCATCCTTTCTCACACAGGGCCAGCCAGTTACTGTGGAGGTCCAGCAACAGGGCATAGAGTCCAAGGCTTTCCCCTAACGTTGACTCCTGGCCCTGGTATTCAGAGGTTTACTGTCTCAGTTGTGAGAACAGCACCCCAGGGATGGTGTTTTTTATTGTCCCTAGGCACTGTTTTCCATCCATGTGAAAACAGCTTTAGTCATCTCTTTTAAACTGAAAAGTCCTAGACTCTTCAGCCTTTCCTGATAAGGAAGGCGCTCCAGCTCCTAATCATCTTGGTTGCTCTTTTTGTACTTTCTCCAACCAGTAAGGTGCTGGCTTAAATGGAGCCAAGTTGACATTAGGAGGAAACAATGATAAAATGACTGTATGGACAGGATGAAGGTTGATAGGTGGAGATTGAAGAAGAATAAAAACAACAAGAAGAGAAAGCAGAGCAGAAAAAAATACCCCCTCATTCTTGGGGGCCCTCTAAAGCCAACGTGGGAAACAGTTACGTGTAAAGCATGATAAGAATATTTGTAAGACCATTAAGTAGCAGATGCGTCAGCCCTTTCCTTCTTTTTGGCCCTGTTGCAAAATCCATAACATCCACTTGCACTCATTGATTTGTATGACTGGTTTCAAGTTAATAGATTGATAGATTCTCTTGCTCGAGCTTGACAATTAAGTTCATAGTGTACTGTTTATCTTGTCGATTCTGCTCTAAATCTATCTTGTTTAATGTGTACTCTCTCAGGAAAATGGAGTCTATACAATAGCAAAGCTAATTTTACCAAATAAACAAAGGAGTGTTCCAAAAGCAAATCTACTGCAGGTAATCTTTTTTCTTTATTGACATTTTTTCCACAGCATTTGGAAGTGATACATTGTGGTGTGTTGTTTGTCACTTTAATATAAGGTTCCTTGCGTTTTCCCTTTTAAAGTTTTCTCTTATTTCTGATGACCTTGGATGGTTGCTCCACCCGAAATATTTCTGGTTGTGGGCTTAAAATTAAAATGTTTTCCTGTGGATTGTTTAGACTTTCTTGTCATGGGTTCTGATTTGTAGTTTTTTAAATCTGGTATGTAGTTCTGTAGTTTTTTCAGTTTTCTGTATATGACATTTAGGGTGCCTTTATTCAGTAGTTTATGTTGTTGGACTTAGAGATGCTGTCTTGTTGGATAAAATAGACCTTCCATGTAGTGCTTTAAATAGTTTGCCTAAGATATGGGCAAGTAATATTGATTATTATGTGATCTAGGATTACTGATAGTTTTTTGTTGCAACTCACCAGTAATTTGTGGAAATCAGGAAGTTACTTGAAGGCAACAAAATGAATCCCACTGCTGACATTTTCAAAGCATAGCAAAGTTCTGAAGACCGTAGGCCTTCTAATGTAGAAATATTTCTGCTAGAGCAATCAGGAATATTAGAAACAAAGACAGTAATCAGGATTTACGGGTTGTGAGAGCTAATTTTTAGACATTTTTGTGTGGCTTGCTTACATGGGACTAAAACATGCAAAGGAAAATACAGCTGGTAGCAACTGCCTTTACAGTCAATTTGACTCCCGTCAGACATAACAAGCTGTAAAAACTGTGATAATGCATGGATGCAGCTTGCTATCATGTGCACATGCTTCCATCATTCCTGCTATTTCCATCCTGTTCTTTCCTCGCGTGACTAAAAACTTGGCAAATTGGAATTGGATTTATCCCTGAAGGCCAGGATTTAAAACTGGGATTTAAGATTAGAATCTCAGTTTACAGGGTGGGGTGGAAGAGGACAACAAACCAAAGTGCCTTCATTCGACCATGGTGGCAAATGGGACCTTGATCCAGCTGGGAAGGTTTTATTCAACCTCTGTGTGTGAGAGGGGAGTGCGTAGGCGTAGCAAGAAGTTGTGTAAGTGCCTTGTTGTGAGGCAGCACATCTTGATTTTTTCCTGTGAGCTACAATCGATACTGTTCTTGTAGCATAAAAATGTTTTCATCGTACCACATCAAGCTTTCTGGCCTCCTGGGTTACAAGCAGTTGCTTATTCAATATGCTGCTAGCACAGATCGTTCAGGCCGAAGGCATAGAAATCAGTTAGTAATCCTGTGGCATGGAATTATCTTTAATGTATGCATTTTCTCCTCTCCAGTGTTATGCCTTTAGAGCTTTGAGATTTCTTTTCAGCATGGAAAGGAACAGACATCTTTTCAAAAGGTATGCAAATGAAATATGAGGAGCGATTATATTCTAAAAAAGTGCACTTGCTTTACAACAAGAAGCCCACAAGTTAATACTTATCATTAGACTTAAGTCTTAATTATAGACGCTGTTCTCAGGCTGGAAGAACTGAAAATGAAAATGTGTGGTAAAATATGCCATCGTACTCCATTATGCCGCTGCGGAGAAAGTGTAACAACACTTTAGGACCATTTCAAACGTTATGCTGCCGCCCAGATCCTTCTTGATAGCTATGATAGCATCTCCATAGTGATACTGTAACTTTTGTTTATTTATGTATTTAAAAATATTTGCATCTATTCCTTCGTCAGTCATTAAATCTGCTTTGTGTCAGTGTGGATCTGGAGCCTTCCTTCCTTTAAGCAAGGATTCTTTTTTCAGCAAAGGAAAACTTCAATTAGTAGAAAGATATAACTGATCCAACTCAATTAGAAATATGATAAAACAGTAATTCCCAAATTAATGGGTGATGATAGGAGCTGATTAAGGAGTTGTGACAGAAAGGAGGCTGTCTTGCCCCTGAAGGGAAAATCAACCACTCAGATGAGCCCATAGGTGCAGCTGCAGCATCCAGTCACCTTTGAGAAGGGGAAAGAATGTTGCAAGGAAGCATGGGAGACAGAAGTAGGAGTTCTGCCTCAGGGAGAGAGTTGTGTCAACTCAGGTCTGGCTCGGGAAAAACAACAGAGAGAATGAAGGGTAGCTCTGCCTGGCAGAGTGGTTTAGCTCTTATCTGTGAGAGAAAAGCGGGTGCTCAATTGTTAGGCCTGTCTCTGGTGATGAGCAGACCTTGTACAATTTAATCTGACTCTGTGGGTAGAATCCTTTGTGTGAGAGAGGATCCAACCTAGTGGGTAGTCAATAAAGGTCTGTGTCTGAAAGCATTGTAGAAAAGCCTAACTACTCTCTGAAATCATATAACCAGTTTAAATTTTTGTGCCTCAGCCAGGTTTCTGTTTTGTCTATTTGGTGCCTTTTGTTCCTTTAAAACCTACTGTAAATAAATGAATATTCCTAGCAATTTATATATTACCGGTAATCCAGCCTCAGAGATCTCAATAATCCATGTTTATTGCAAAATTTTCCTCACAGGAGCAAACCTTTATTTCATTGTATTGTAAGCCTGAATACGAACTGTAAATGCATTGAACACTGGCAGCTTTGAAACAGCTAGCTGAGCAACTTTTATGTTCTGGATTTCTCATTCTTTTGACTGATGCAATTACAATTCATTAACGTATGATATTTATCCTGGAAGAATAGTACATTGACATATAAACAGCCCATTTAACAGCTCATTGGACTACAGTGTGTAGTTTCTGTCTGTGGGCCAGCTTTTCTTTCGTTTGAGGAGTCTACTAAAGTGTGTATTGCCTCAGCATTCAACTAGTTTTCTGCTAAGGCTTATGGTCAGATGTGAACAGATATTTTGCAAAGCACTTATTTTCAGTGTGGGCAGTGTAATTTGGTACAAAATTGACTTGGCAGTCTACAAGCCTACTGATTTACATTTTTACAGACTCTTGCCCACAGACTTGTTTGAGAACTTCATTGATATTGGGCACTACGTTCGAGAGATCAGTGCTTACGAAGAGCTGGTATCGAAGCTAAATTCATTATTGGTAAGTAGTATGTAGTAAATATTTGCTGCTTGTTCAGACTAAAACTCTTCAGCTTAATCAGGTTTCAAAACAGGAGTCTTGGGGAAATGCTTGAGCTTTGGCATGTCTCCAGGGAACAGAGTTGCTAGGCTATAACACACAAACAATATTGCTTTTTTCCATATATGCGCTTCCTGTCTGAACTGAGCATGTGAGTGAAATGATGCATTCCAGAATGTGTTCTGGGTTGGACTGAGATGGTACATAAGGGAGGAAGTGGTCTCTGAAGTGTGCAGTCTGATGCTGTTTGGCGCTTTGTAAGTTAGAATTATGAGAAAAGACAGAACCATCATCTTATCAGCAAATGTCACACTAAGGTTTCTAATTTATTTCATAACTAGGAGGAGGAAGTTGATCAAATTGCTGAAAACATAGAAAACATAAACCAGAACAAAGCACCTACGAAATTCATAGGCAACTATGCAATATTAGACCACCTTGGCAGTGGAGCTTTTGGAAGTGTTTACAAGGTAACATTGCCTTTTGATGCATATGAAGTATGTTCTTCAGTCTATCTTCATACACTGTTGTTGCAGATTTACTCATTTTCTCTAAATAAAGATAGTCAATACATTGTAGTCCCTCTCTATAGTTTGTTTTTCTGTTTCAGGTGAATAGCATGCTGTTCTGCAGTAGAAGAACAGGATTTGAGTCCAGTAGCTTTTAAAAAAACCGACAAGATTTCTATGGTGTAAGCTTTCAAGAGTCCAAGTTTCTTTTGTCAGATGGAGCTTTGACTCTTTATGGGCTGAATCCAGATGAAGGAGGGCGGCATGGCCTGTGGGAGCAGCAGAGGGCTATGCCAGTGCGTTTGCCTATCCCACCAGCATAATAGGCACCTACGTTGTCGGAGAGAGCAAAGATGCTGGAATATGGCGCTGCTCTGCTCCACAACAGCCACACTGGAAGTGGCTGCCACCATGGAGCTATGCAAGTGTCCAAGTGCACATGGGGTGGGGGGGGGGCAGGCTTGGGATGTTTGCATGAGTGGAGGCAATTTTCAAGCCTGGGAACACCCTCTTCTGCGGCCACAGACTTGCACCTCTGGAAAGTGTGGTGTAAAGCTATGTAGCCTGTAGGGCTATTTGGACAATAGGAGGTTTTTTCCCTCCTTTCTGCCCTGCTTGAAGCCCATTTGGAGGCAGCACGGTCCCGCCTTCATCACATCGTCCCCCATTGCCGCGGAGCTACCCCCCCAACTGGATTGGGTTGTAAAGCTTATATCCTGGAAATCTTGCTACTCTTGAAGGTGCTACTGGAATCAAATCTTGTTTAGTTTTCACTTCCACTCGTACCTCAGCTAAGAAGTCACTAGATCCCATCAGGCAACTGAGCAGCGTTCTGATAATCTAGGCCCAGTATTGAGATAATGTATGTGAACGACTTGAGCAGTGTGCAGTACGTATGCTATAAGTCAGGGGTCTTCAAACTATGGCCCTCCAGATGTTCATGGACTACAATTCCCATCAGCCCCTGCCAGCATGGCTAAGTGGCAGGACTGATGGGAATTGTCGTTCATGAACATCTGGAGGGCCATAGTTTGAAGACCCCTGCTATAAGTGGTATTCCTTTAGCCACCATCAGTGCAATACTAGAGTCATTCCAGACTAAGCCCATAGATTTCAGTTTTATTCTGGAGTAACTGCATTGCAGTGCACTGCAAATGTGGAGCTGCATAAATTCTGAAGTGCTCAATTTCTATGCAGATCTGCCATTAGGTTATTCAATTTTACATGCATCTCATACAGCAGTATTTTTCCTTTTACTACAGTGCTTCAGTTCCTGCCAGAAAGATTATTAAGTATTAAAAATGTTTTTTTCTTCGAGTAGACAAAATGCAGTTAGTTTCAGTTAAGTATAGTATTTTCTTTGATTTCTTCAGTTTTTCCTCCTAGGTTAGAAAACACAGTGGCCAAAACCTTCTAGCAATGAAAGAGATCAATTTACACAATCCAGCATTTGGAAAAGATAAAAAAGACCGAGACAGTAGTGTGAAGAACATTGTCTCCGAATTAACTATAATAAAAGAACAGGTAAGTTTATGCTTGCTGTTATTATTAATAAACAGGAAATCAGTTTTAAGAAATCAATGCTTTTCCTTTCAAATAAGCATGAATAGGATGTTAAATGCTAGTTAAAAAGCAGCTTGCTGACATTTGCTATACAGTGTCCACCTGCATATGGTGACAAGAGAAAGCAAACCAGTACTCTTTTGGTTGTTGTGGGTTTTCCGGGCTGTGTGGCCGTGGTCTGGTGGATCTTGTTCCTAATGTTCTGCCTGCATCTGTGGCTGGCATCGTCAGACGTCTGTTATACCCTGTGTCTGGAGTTCTCTCTGTGATACACTTCTGAACATGCCAGCCACAGATGCAGGTGAAACATTAGGAACAAGATCTACCAGACCACGGTCATACAGCCCAGAAAACCCACAGCAACCAGTTGAATCTGGCCGTGAAAGGCTTCGACAGGTACTCTTTTGTTGGTGTACTTTATGTATTGTAATTCCTTTATGTTCAACATTCATTGTAACTCTTGCAACTATGAAACCTTTAACCTTTTTAAAAGTCTTTTTAAAACCCCATAATTGTAGGGGTATGGATTTTAAGAATATGGATCACCATTTAGATGTTTCAGCATGGATTGTTCCTCTTTGTAGTCTTCATGCTAAATACAGTATTTTTAAAGAAGTCATTGTCATCTGTTTTCACTGGGGCTAGCAGCACTATCTGAGTTGAACATCAGTTGCTTAGTAACCGTGGACCAACCCAGAGCTAGTTGGAATTAATGAAGCTTACACATGTATCAATATATTTATTTTCTTCATTCATACCCTGTCTTTCTCCCAAGAGGGGCACAAAGCAGCTTACAATATTCTCCTCTCTTGCATTTTATCCTCACAACAACTCTGTGATTTGGATTAGGCTAAGAGTGTGTGACTGTCCAAGGTCATACAGAGAGCTTCCATGGCAGAGTGGGGCTTTAACATGGGTCTCCCAGATCCTGGTCTGACACTGTAACACGGGGGTGTTACAAGGGCTGGATATGACATAAATGTGACTTGGTTATTCTGGGCCATACGAGGGTGGGGTGGGGGGGAGAACTGCCTCAGCTGTCCTCAGAATGGCACTGGGGGGTACCTGGGTTGGTGAGGCTGCATCTGGTTGGGGTGGCTGCCTTGAGAGGGCTTATCAGGCCTGTGAGCCAGCTTCGACAACCCCCTGCCCCTTCTTGGGTGGGTTGCCTCAGCTGACTCGTGGGCCTGATAAGCCCCTTTATGGGGCCAGATCCAGACCCTGGGCTACATATTTGACACCCCTGAAGAAGGTGATCTGGTCTGCAAGTAACGTGCTTTTTCAGCTTTAACATTCTGTCAAAATAGAGTTGTTTCACTTTATTTCCCAGTTAAGATTGGTTACTTGTTTGTTTTGTGGTTTTCATGTAAAGAATTGTAACTAAGGGGACCATAAAAGAACGCTTCCAGTTCCATTGTTTGTAGCCATAGCTTTAAGATAAACAGCACTGTAGCATATGGAAGCCAAGTCACATGTGCACCAGAACAACAGTTCCCACCTTTGGTCTTCAAGTGTTTATTTGCCCTAAAAGAGGGAACATAGCTGTTTACACTTTTTTGTTCCTTTTGCATGCATTCCCTCCCTTTCCCCCATCTGAATTGATCACTCATTAATACTAAGTTCTTTCTATGAATTCTGAAGTGACACAGACAGCTCCTAATCTTGGTGACCAGCATGGTAAACTTTAATTCTGGACTACAACTTGATGACTTGTAAAGAAAATCTTAATTCTTTCTAAGATCACAAAAATACACAACCTTTTTATAGGGTTTATAATAATAATAAGCCTTTATTTGGCATAACAATAATCATAACACAATAAAAAACCTGAGATAAAAGGTATACAAATACAAAGGTTTAAGATAAAATATAAATTATTGATTGTGCATCACCTCCAGTAAAAATTGTGCAACCAATTCACAAGTTTCATTGTCAGAATTGTCCAGAAGGAAAGGAAGTCTACCTGATTCTCCCATTTCACTAGGTATCCTAGAAAGAATATTGGAATATTTTGATCTAATATTAGCAGATTTAGGGCAGCAAAGCAGTTGATGTGCCAATGTTTCAATTTGTTGTTCACCACAAGAGCATACCCTTTCGCTCATTTCCAAGTTGTTAAATCTACCATGCAATAAAGCGGAGGGGAAAACATTGAAGCGAGCAAGTGTGAGGGCTCTTCTCTGCATTGGATTAGTCAAAAAATACAAATAGGGAGCCATCCTGTTTTGATATAGGGGTATTGAAAGATGTAAGGGTGAACAAGTTTTCATAGCAGCTTATAGGGTTTATGATATCATGTCCATAGGTAAATACAGTTACATGGAATCTCGTGCATTTCAAGTATACTTTTTCCAGGTATATTGTATATATTTAGGATTGTATTGTGAATGTTGATTGCTGTATTACTTTTCTTTGAACAAAGATTCATCTATGTGTATATATTTATATCTAGAGAGAACATGTTTGGGTCTGTCTGTCTGTCTGTCAGTCTGTCATCTTGCTGAGGCACTGTTAACAGTGCCCTAAAGCTTCGGCCTTTCTGACAGGTGTTGACTGAGCAAGGGTATGAGGCAGTTGAGAGCAAATTGCAAGGCACAGCTGTAGTCAGGTGAGATTTGTCGGAATTTGAGATTTGTGAGATTTGAGTCAGTGTGAAGGGGGAAGAGGGAGATAGTGGTGACGTCATGCCACCTCCTCCCTTATTATACTTCCATAAGCAATACAGCCTAGTTGTGACCTTGATTATGTGTGAATGAGTAAAATTGAGAAGACCCTCAAAATGGATATAGGGCTATGTGTTGTGGTCTAGTAACTACCATACCAGGATCAGGTGGTCAGCTGTAGTGGACTGAAAAATTGAAGTGCCAGAGGGGGCCCAAAGTACCTGAAAGCCTAGGGGCCTGACTATGGGTTAATATGTCCCTGAGTAAAGGTCAGGGGAAACCTTATGAAAGGGGTACTGAGGGACACTGTAAAGTGTTAATAAACAGTATAAAGAAGAGACCCAGCATGGTGTAGTGGTTAAGAGTAGTGGACTCTAATCTGGAGAAGTGGGTTTGAATCCCCACTTCTCCACATGAACAGTGGACTCTTATCTGGATTTGTTTCTCCACTGCTCCACAAGAAGCCTTTTGGGTGACCTTGGGCTAGTCACAGTTATCTCAGGAACTCTCTCAGCCCCACCTACCTCACAAAGTGTCTGTTGAGGGGAGAGGAAGGGGAGGGGTTTGTAAGCCACTAGAAGACTCCTTGCAGAAGAGAAAGGCAGGGTATAAATTCAGTCTCTTTTTCTAAAACACAATAAGATGTTCTTATCTTACTAAGTTCCTGTCACAACACTTTGAGCTCACTAGCAGAACCAAAACACCTGGCATTTCGTGCATGCTTCTCTCCACATCTTGCCATGACTGGAGCTTTTTAATAGATGTTATAAACAACAATGTTCCATCTAACCTTAACTGTATACATTATTTTATTATAGCTTTATCATCCTAATGTTGTACGATATTACAGAACATTCTTAGAAAGTAAGTATATATTTACAAGGCTATTTTCTTAACCTAATTTGTTACCATAAAAAAGGATTTTAATACAAAATTTAAAAACTAGGATCTAAGCCTTCTTGACATCATCAAGAAGCTTTTGTTCCAGTTCTAGATATTAGATGACACAGGGTCATTTAGCTGAATTTTAATGTACCGTATATTTAGGATTTAGAGTCTTTGAATTGACACCATTATGAGTGATTTGAATGATTTCCTGTGCATTCTTAAATCCATGACAGTATTTGTAAAATGACATGCTTGATCTCTCAAAGGTCTACATGGAAAATTAGAGATTGAAAGAATCTTTTGCTTTTTAAATGGATAACTGGCAAATTAAAAGATACAGCAAGGGAGACATCTAGCTGTGTGTCCTTTGGAGGTATCAAATCCATTTTTGATTTTTTGATGTACCAGTTAACCTACATGAGATGGGACCCCCTTGAGGTCAGAACTCCTTGCCTTGGGTGATTTCGTTTAAATGATGAATCTAGCAACAGGTTCTTTGATCCCTGTTGCCACTGGAGGTCTATTTTAGGTGGTAACTAGCCCAATACACTATGCAATAGACACACACCCTTGTAAAAAGGTGTTTTAGTTTGAGAAGGCCATGGAGCCTTACATTTTGAGGCCACATGGAGCCACATACCATTTGTTCCAGGCATACCAGTGGACTAGTTCTGATCCTAGAAATCCTTAAGTTTGGATTCTACAGGTTTTATAGGATGGTGTTTCCTAGTCAGTCACTGGATGCAGAAATAGAATATTGCTTTGCTACTGCTATTTTATTTTGTTATGAATAGATGACAGGCTTTACATAGTCATGGAGCTCATAGAAGGGGCACCACTGGGAGAACATTTTCATTCTTTGAAGGAAAAGCAACAGCAGTTCACTGAAGATAGAATATGGAATATATTCATTCAAGTAAGAATCTGAATTTATGTTAATTACATTTTCTTTGTTTGTGCAGAGTTTAATCCCAGGGCAGTGATTCATTTATGTGTATTGTTCCCATAATAGAATAAAACTGGGTCATTGATCCTGAAAGGTTTTGCTATAGGCTATTCAAGTTTGCTGTTCTCAACTGCCTTCCTAGCATTCATGCCATAGCATTTAATTACTGGGAGACCATATTTCATTTTGCAGCTATTGTAGTCACTGCAAAAGTGATAACTATAATGTAGCCATGTAGCTATCACAGGCATCATTTGGATGAGAAGGACTGCACAAGGGTCCAAGCCTTACAGAAGCTGCTTGAGGCATATTGAAATCCTTTTTAAATTTTTCATAACAATTGGAAAGATATGCATTTGACACAATATGTCATGCTGGGCTTTTATGCATTTGTGGCATGGCCAATGATGTCAGGCAAACCTTCCCAAGCCAGAATACAGAAATAAAGGTTAAGTTGCTTTGTTTTCAGACTGCAGGTTCTAGTGGTGATTAAAAGTGGCTTTCAGTGTTGCCGCCCCTTCTCCTTTTTATTTTCAAACCCAACGAGATAGGTTAGGCCGGAAGAAAGTGTTTGGCCTAAGGTTACCTAGTAAGCTTTCATGGCAGGTGAAGCCAGGTCTCCAAAGTGCTAGTTTGATACTCTAACCACAGCAGCATACTGGTCTCCCAACCCTTTTATCTACAGTGAGTTTACTAAAATCTCAGGAGAGTCTCAGAATACCATTTACTTGGCAAAACTAAAAATGTTATTTGGACTTTACATTAAGATTTTGGTTGGCTTTTCTGCAAAATTGAGGACAAAGTTTTATTTGTTACATTTCCTGCCTTTGACAGGAGGAGGAAAACTGACAAAGCTTCCTGTTAAGCATTACTGTCTTTGGAGTGTTGGGGATGTACAGCAACATAGTGGACTGTTAGAACCAAGCCAGCTTTGCTTTTTGTACATCCTAGATAAAAGTGCATTGAAAGTCAGAGTGCATGAAATGAGTAATATACCTGGGACATTTTGGAGGATTCTATCAGTGTGGTTATTGGGTAAATAAACTATGGTCTTCAGTCAGCTTTATACTATCCTAGAAATGATCTCATCCATTACAATTTTGATGCCATATTGTGTCTAGAGTTTCCATGTAACCACCCACAAAACTTGTTTCTTCAATTCTAGCATACTATTTGATAGTCACCAATATATAAGGTTGTGCATTTATGTAAAGGTTTTTCTTTGTTGTAAAGTTGTGTTTAGCTCTTCGGTATTTGCACAAAGAGAAGAGAATTATCCATAGAGACCTCACTCCAAACAATATCATGCTGGGAGATAAGGATAAAGTAACAATCAGTAAGTTCTAATTTTGTAATGCTAGCAGGTTTCAGCAGAAATTGATTTCTTTTCAGTCTGGGCTAGTAAATTTGGAATAAATGAAATGAAAACATTGAACCATTTCTAATATTTATTTGCATATTCAAGCCTTTCTGTATGCTGCTTGCATGTTTCTTTACTGTGCATGCTTCTGTGTCGATAAGAAGAAGTAAATTTGTCAGGGTTATAGATGTGATTCCTTTCTTAGAAAGAAAACACTTTGCTCATGAACAGAGATTTGGTCCAGTACCTCTATATGTCACATTTGTATACTCTCCATCCTCCCAAAAGCCCAGGATCACTTACATAAGATCATCTCCATTTAGTTAGTAAGTTAATATAATTTTATTAAACATTCTCTATGCCAGCGTTCCTTTCTGCAGTGGTGTATCTTATGGACTTAATAAAGGTCTGAGAAGTATGTTAAGCTAAGAATCTATTGCCTGAGGTTGTTAGGTGAGCTTTAGAGGGTAGCCATGTTGGTCTGCAATAGAAGGGCTGGATTGGAGTCCAGTAGCATTTAGAGACCAATAAGATTTTTGGGGTATAAGCTTTTGAGAGTTAAAGCTTATATCTGACAAAAGGAACGTTGACTCTCAAAAGCTTATGTCCTGAAAACCTTCTTGATCTCTGAGGCGCTACTGAATTCAAATCTAGAGGAGCTTGTGAATAGTAGTTTGAACCTAGATTTCAGAATCCAAAGAGTGTCTAGCCACTACATCAGCTCTGAATTGGCTCATACTTCAATTGCTTCCAAGTTTCAAGAAGACAATTGGAAACAATTGCCCTTATATGTCTCTGATTATGATTTACATGAACTCTGATCTCCAAGGAAAACAGTGACTTTGCAGTGTCAGGATAGGATCAACAGTCAATTCCTGGAGTCTGGTGAGGGCTGTGGTATGGAAGAGAACTGTGTATTCTGTGATCATGATTCCATTATATCGACATTGATTCTAACAGTGCTAGAGGGGATGCACTCTTCCCATATTTCAGCCTATATCTTTCCAAGGAGATAAACACCTTGAACTATCTCAGCCTTGTTCTATATTTTGCATACCATACCAACCCATTATTTGATGCATTTTTATATAGCTGTTCGGAATGTTCAAAAATGTGGAATGGTTACTGTCCATGTGAAAGGAACCATCAGGGTGGGATCTACACTCAGCAAAAGTAGAATGGGTGAACTTTGCTATTGTTGCTACTTCTGGAACTTAATTCTGCATTCAATTAATTTGATGATTTGAGTCAGCTGTATCTGTGAAAGACGGTTATGTGAGTCAATTTGGTATGTCTTAGCAATTTAATAATGATGTCTTAGATAAAGAACAAGTAAGCACTTTGGGAAAACAACATTAACTTTGTTTCTTTTGGAGCAGAAGATCTTTTTGAATGTTCCTATTTCCCATTTAGGCTCTACGAGTAATTAAAGAAATGTGATTATGAGCTTTAGAGCCTGTGTTTTAAGTAACTGTGCATTTGCTACAAAACACTTCGAAAGGCAGTTTTAATGCTTTCTCCCATTAGTAGCTAAATGCTATAAACTGGAATTGAACTGTTGTCTTGCCTTATTTCCAAAAGATGTAGAGGGGCCTAAAGCCCAATAAGCTGTATTAGAATGAAGCTACTATAACTATTGTCTTTGAAGTGCCAACAAACATTTAGACCTCATCTGTTCTTTTTTCTGTCATTTTCGAGTACCTCAGATATTATACTCTTTATTTGAATGTATGTAGCTCAATCTATTATTCATTTAAATAATATCTCACCCTTTCTTGAAAGAAGCTCAGGACAGCATAAATGGTTCTGTCCTCCATTTTTTCCATACAAATCTGATTTGTAAGGTGAGATGAAGGTGAGAAATGATGGCTAGCCCAAAGTCCTCCAGTAAACTTCATGGCTAAAAGGGGTCTTCAACCCAAGTATCTCCAATCCAGTACTGTAACTATACCATGCTGGCTCTGTCTTAAGTAGGTGACAGACCTTTGCACGTACTTACTTTGCCTTAGAATAAAATGTAATTTAGAAACTTATCGAACAGTGTTACATGGCCTACTTCTAATGGTGATTATTTAGAGCATGTCAGCGGGTTGGTAAGTGCACTGTCTGCCTGCTTGCATTGTGGCTGGGACTGGACCATCTGACCAAGCATATTTATTTATACTGTTTTAATCCTCCATAATCCAAAGAGTTTAGGACTACATACATATTCTTTGTCCGATATCTTGCCCCATCCCTTTTTAACCTCACAGTAACCCAGGAAGATACTTTAGCCTAAGAGATTAGCTAGTGAACTTCTTAGCTGAGTGATTTGAACCCTAGTCTGACATTCTATCCTTACCAATAAAAGTCATGATGACAAACACTTCATCAGTTGGCGAGCATTGGCCATGGGTGGGTGGCACTCCATCCCCTTCCCTGCCCACCTTCCCTAAACCAGGAGCAAGCCCCAGCAGCCCAGCCCAGCCAACAGAGCCCCTTTTTTCCACCCTACCCCACCTTCCATCTCTCCCCCTACCCCAATACTCACCTTCCACCTCCCCGCACTCCAGATCACACCTTCCAATGCTCCCCTACCCCAAGCAACTCCTTTCTACTCTCCCCTAATCCTCACCTTCCCTCCTATCCCAAACCAGACCTTTTTGACCTCTCCCTCCCCCCAGCCACAGACCCAAGGCCAGGTAGGTTGCAAGTGTCACACTGGGATCAGGGCGGGGTGCTGTGGCCCCAATAACTTTCAGGGGAAAATGCCTGCTCCCCCACTCTTTGTTAGGGCCCATTTAATCTCCCCCACAATGGGCTTTGCTCCTAGTTTATTATACAACACTGGCTCACATTTACACAAATGTTTTTCATGACTGTATTTCATTGTACTTCACTGATAAATAGTTTAATATTTTATGGCTTTTTATATTTTATTTAAATTTGCTTTCAGAGTCTTTGGACCAAAAAGCGTGACAGAGTTCTACACGTAAATACATAGGTTGGGACAAAAGATGACCCAAGGATGTCACTTGTGGGAGTTGATTATGTCTCAGTTACTGCATCACATCAGCAACATCCCTCCAGCCTTATGATTGTCTGGAAGTGGGGGGATGGTGACATCAGGGGGAAAATTGAAATAAACAAACACCGAAACAGTAAAATAATGCTGAAAGTTGAAGGAATGGAATCTATATGCAGATCAAAAGCCATCACTCACATGTATTGGTTTAAGCCTATCTAGAAGCATCATTCAGATGCAAAGAATAGTACTCTTTGTTATATATAAGCATAAAACATATGAAAACAGAAACAGCTACATTATGGCACTGCTGAAAGTGTACATTTGAGTGTTTGTGTGCGTGCCTGAAAATATATTGGATTGATTAATGGAAGAAAACATTCTAATTCTAAGAACTTATTTCATTGATACTAGGAAGCCCATTTTATAATTATTGTGTGTGTGTGTGTGTGTGTGTGTGTGTGTGTGTGTGTGTGTGTGTGTGTGTGTGTGTGTGTGTGTGTGTGTGTGTGTGAAGTGCTGTCATGTCACTTCTGACTTATGGTGACCTATGATTTAATGACCTCCAAATGTACTATCATTAACAGCCTTGCTCAGGACTTGCAAGCTAAGGCCCATGGCTTCCTTCGTTGAATCAATCCATTTCATTGAGTCTTCTTCTTTTCCTGCTGTCTTCAACATTTCCAGTGACTCTTGTTTCTCATCACGTGACCAAACTACAATAGTCTCAATTTATTTATTTTGGTCTCTAGGGAAAGTGTGGGCTTCATTTGTTCTAGAATCAAAATATTTGGGGTTTTTTTGGCAGTCTATGGTGTCTGTGAAGCTCTCCTCTCACACCCATTTCAAATAAATCAGCTTTCTTCCTGTCAGCTTTCCTCATTATCCAACTGTCACACCCATGCATCGTAACAGGGAATACTGTGATGTGAATTATATTTATCTTGGTTACCAGCGGCACATTCTTACACTTAAAAACCTTTTCTAGTTCCTCCATGGCTACCTTTGCCAGCCTCTATCTCCTTTTAATCTATTAGTTGAAATCTCTCTTTTGGTTGATGATGGAACCAAGGAGAAGAAAAACTGAAACATTTTCAATTTCTTCATCATCAACCCTGAAGTTGTGTAATTCCCCAGTAGTCATTACTTTAATCTTCTTGAGTGGTGGTGTTTTCTGTTGTCCCGGAAGGTCAGACCAAAAGCAATTGTTCGAAATAAAATCAACAGAGTTTTTGACTAAACATTAGGAATACGTTCCCGACAAGTAGAGTGTCAGGAACACTGGAACAGGCTTCCTTAGGGGGTGATGAACTCTTCTTTGGAGGTTTTTAAGCAGAGGCTAGATGGCCATCTGACAGCAGTGCTGATTCCATGGTTCACTATGAATTCAGGCAGATTGTGAGGAGGAGGGCAGAAAGAGACGAGCCAGTGCTCGGTCCTCATTACCCTTTCTTATATACCCAGTGTAATGCCACCCTCCATTTTATGGTCAGGAAGGAATTTTCCTCCACACCAGACTTGCCCAGAGATCCTAGAGGTTTTTTTGCCTTTTGGGCACAGAGCAGGGATCACTGGGGGAATAGGGGATAGCTGTGAGTTTCATGCATTGTGCAGGGGTTATACTAGAGGACCCTTCAGGTCCTTCAGAGCTCTGTCCTTCTTTGACGATCAGCTGTGATCCTGTTTTGGCACTTGCTGCTTTAACCTTCATCAGTAGTCATTTCAAGCCTTCACCGTTTTCTGCCAGTAATGTCATCTGCATATCTGAAATTGTGAATGTCATTTCCTCCAATTTTCATTCCACTTTCATCTAAATCTAATCCATCTTTTCTCATCTCAGCATGCACATGCAGATTGGAAAAATGTTCCCTGCTAACAGAACTGAGTAGCCACACCAGTCTCATAGAAGAAGACATTAAAATGATTCTGTTTCTACACTGTGAGAAACGTTCATGCGCTGTGTTTCTAGAAAAAAAACGTCAGGCTGTACTGAAGCATACAACCACTGAATGGTGCTCTTGGATTGCCTTTCGTTACTGTACCTAGTCAACCTCTCTCGGCAGCAGATTGGAACAGCTTTTGCAACATGCCCAAAATTAGTACTTGAGTAACATAAGCATTAAACAAGAGAGAGAGATGGGAAGACCATGAAGTTTATCCAGCTTTGTCCACTGTAACTGTGGCATTATTGGGAATCCTTTTACTTTATCTGCATATCTTACCAAGTGGTCTAAAATACATTTTTTTTATTATGAGTACCATAAAAGCCTCTCTTAAATTGGTTTTCTTTAGATTACTTGTTGAAGGATTATGGTGGGAGTTTTCTGAAAGACAATAAAGTAGCGCTTATTTGATGCAATATTTGGCAGGCAAGCGCCATTCTTACATGTTTTAAGGTATGCCTGAATAATTGCTGAATTTGCTTTGGTGGATTTTCTGTATTTTGCCACACTTCTGATTATTACAATAGATTAAAATCAGAGGTGTATTGGGGGGAATGGTGCCTGGGGACAACACCTTCTCCAGGCACCCCCCAACCCCGTGCTTGGGGGCGGGGCTCAGGGCAGGGCTCAGCGCATGGCTCAGGGGCGGACACAGCTCAGACTTGCACCACAGCAGCAGGCCGGCTCATGGGTTGCTTGCCGCCGAGCCCTGCCCTTCTGGCCTCCCTGCAGGTCTGCTCCTGCTGTCCCCAGGGCCTGGTGAGGGCAAAAGCTTGCCTGCACAAAGGCTGGGGGAGGGGCTGCCCACCACCGAGCCCCCGCCTCCCTGCAGGCTAGCTTTTATCCTTTCCAGGCCCTGTGGACAGCAGGAGCCGGCTTGCAGGGGGCAGGACGCCGTGTCGGGCAGCCCAGGAGCCGGCCTTCTGCAGCAGTGTTCATCTGAGCCACCCCTGCCCCCAAGGGCCTGGATAGGGAAGGAAGCAACTCAGACGTGCGGCACAGCAGCAGGCCGGCTCTTTCTTTAGGCCCTTCCCCCATGCCAACCCAGCTCTTCCGAGCTGGGTCAGTGCGGGGAGGAGGGGGGGCGATTTTGAGGGGTCCCCCGCCATTGCAGCTGGGGTCATTTGACTCCCCTGTCCCTGTGGGCACTACACCACTGATTAAAATGATCAAGGACCAGCGACCCTGAGCCATAATATAGGCATAATACACTTGGATGTATTGTATAGACCCAAATGTAAACAAAATCAGTGGATGTCTTCTGATCACACTACAAAATAAACTGGCTTTGGTACTGCCAATAGCAAGTTTCAGAAGAAGGCAGCAACTCTGCTTCCATGCTGCTTTTCAGTTATTCAGAATCTGAGAGTGAGGCCAGCTTCTTCATAATACTGGTCACAACCAGTTTACTATATGAAACCAGAATCTATGCATGTCTGTGGGTCTTGAAGTCAAACTGATAAGCTTTTAGTTTGCTTCCCTCACATCAGACAAGTTGTCCGGTTTATTTTCTTTAAAATGCATAGACTTTATTTTTATTTTTAAAAATTGTCCGAAATTTCTCCTAGGACTAGAGGAGAGGCATCACAATGACATGAGTAACATTGGGTAAACCTTCATAACACTTCATATTTTCCTGATGGAGAGGAAACTTGAAGAACTACTCCCCCCGTTGCCGCTGGAGAGAGACAGTGTGGTATAGTGGTTAAGAATGTCAGACTGAATACCCAGTTTCAAATCCCCCCCCCCCCCCGTGCCATGGAAAGTTGCAGGGTGACTATGGGCCAGTTACGAACTCTCAGTGTAACCTACTTTACAGGATTGTTCTGAGGATGAAATGGAGAAGAGGTGAATTATATAACCTTCTTTGGGTCCCCATTAGGGAGAAAAGTGGGGTATAAATGGATTAAATAAATAAATACAGTGGGTCAAAAGAATGCCTGGTGGTTTTCAAGGCAGCAGAAACACGTTCAAATTATACTTGAAACATTCCATCTGTTCTCACCTTTTGCTGCAGACAAGTGTAAATGCCCTTCCATCCCAAGTGACTATTATACATGTAATGTGAGAAACAATTAACAAATGTTGTTTCTTGTTATTTTCAGCTGCAAAGCTTCAAAGTAACAAATTGTCCAAAAGGTCACTGAATGAACAACACATCTTAAGTCTTAATTTGAATTCTACTTGAGAGGGTTGCTTGTTCTGGCACATGCCTAAGTTTTGACTTCTGCCTTTCTGTGACGTAACAGAATCTTTAAAATAGAAATAGTATTTCAAACTTCCATGTGGCCTTTTGTTATAGTCTTTCTACAGGGCTAGTATTACAGATTGTATTACAAGATTCACGTTTGAAAGCATCCTACATCAAAAATTTATGATTTTTTAAAATATTCACCCAGTAAAATTGACAATTGTGGCAGCTTCTGAATGAAAATTCAGAAAATTTTTGGAAAATTGTAGAAAAGCTTGTAGAAAGTTTTTCATTCATGTTTTGGTTTAAGGTTTCCTACACAGAACCAGGTGAAGGGTTGAATTACCTGGTCTACAAGCCCCCTTTCAGCTCTTGAATTCTATAACTCTCTCTCATAATATAAGGCAGACTAGGAGCCGCTTCCTAGCAGTTCCAAGAGAAGACTTTAGCACATGTCCCTTGAATGTTTGAGTTGGCTCTAATTGTGTATCTCAGAAGGACAATTTAGTAAGTGAAATATTTTTTCCCATGAAAAGGCAAATAGAAGCATTTGACAGCCCTGTTGTATTTCTTGCAAAGGCATCACAAAAAAGTGACACACAACTTTGTATTCAGCTTTTCTGTGGCCATAACTATATAATGCATTTTTCCCAGTTACATTCCCTGACTGATTTGACAGCTGAGGTCTGGGAGTTCCATTCTTTGTAGACATATATGAGATTGGTTTCAGTTGGGACAGTGCTGGGTCAGGAGAAAGGACTTCACTTGTGTCTATCAGTACATACTAAGCTTCCCTGATAGGTCAAATAGTAACCCCTCAGAGCTGTTTCAGATCAGAAAAATGGCCCAGAGAGCGGGATGAAGCCTGTTGTACCTCTGTAGAATAGAGCTCACTTGCATCTGGGAAGCATGCCCCTCCCAGACATGGCTGTCAACCTGACCTGGCAAAAAATATATTGAGTAGTCAATCCTGACTCAAAGGCTCTAACACTGGGGTGGTCAACTCTGGTGCCCCAGATGTTTGTGGACTACAATTCCCATCAGTCCCTGCCAGCTTGTTCAGTTGGTCGACAGGAACATAGGAAAGAAATAGTGAAATAACAGAAACTAATTGTAACTGTTCAGAATGATACTCTTTAAAGAATCTACCAGTATTCACCAAAGTATTCCCCTTTAAGCGTTCTGTTTCATCTGTTCTGTTTTTAATTTGCTTAATAGCGAGTGCCTGAAATGCTGCGAATAGAAGTTACTTTACATGCTGACTTCATGGGTGGGAGGAGAATGGGACAAGGGATGTATTACAATATTATTAGGATGCAAACCCAGTTGTGATTAAAGCATTGCCAAGGTCATCCTCACCATGATGTAATGTGAAGCTCTCACTTCTGATGGCCAATTCCAGGGTTGATAACACCATTTTCCAGTCTTATGTTTCCATTCTTGTGGGTCATTATGAGCTCCAGTCCTAAACTAAGGGGGATAATTTTGACCTTTAGAAATTAAATATGTATATTGCTGATCATGGTTTAATATAAAATGACCTTTTGAGAAGTTTGGCATTTGGATTAATTAATAGGTCAAAACTGGCTGGGTTGAACTACATAGAAGGAACATTCATTGGTCTGAGCAGTATGTGGAGACCAAGAAAGTTCTCTTTTAATCCCTGGTTCTGCTGTAACCTTTGACTTGGTTTTGATGTCTAAAATGCAGATCCTACTTCTTCCTTCCCATACAGCCTAAACCTATGGAACTTATTACCTACGGAAATAAGTTCAACGGTTTTGATTTTGACTTTCTCACAGCAAGACAGTATAGATTTCTGCCTTGTAGGAGTAAATGTAATATATTGTATTATGCTCAAAAACTGTGATGAAGGTAGACATTGGTAATCATGTGGCTTTTAATATAGAGCCTGAGCATGGGTTATAGAGGCAGCACCAAATGATAATTTAACGTCAGATAAATGTGAACTGTTGTAGCTAATGTGCGACATGCAAGTGCACAGTTTTCTGTTGCGCTTCTGCGCCTGTGAAGTGACTTACTGGTGGCCCTGCTTACTGGTGGCAGTGCTGATACTGGCACTGGAGAAGGAAACAGACAGGCCGCAACAACCCACATCCTTGTCCTGCAAGGCTCAGACAAGGATGGACAACATGAAAGTGGATAAGGGAAATACCTGCAGGCAAGGGAGAAGCAACTTCCTCGCTATCCTATCACTTTCCTTCTTATGACAGAGATTAATTTAATATTTTGCCCTGTGATAAGGAGCTGAAATATAATATTCTGCTGACAATTCAGATATTTTTATGTGGCCTTTGCAGAGATCACATTGCTCTATTACCCTAGGATTTGACTTCAGGGAGTAACTGCTTTTCAGCTGTTGCCAAGAACAGTAGCTGATGTAGCTTAGATTAGAGTCAAAGTTGCCTAAGTAAGTGTTGCCATAGTTAATGTGTTAGCTTTGGCATCTGTTCAGTTCTAATCTTCCTAAATTGATTTTGATATATATTTAAAATGTAGATTTCTATTCCACGCTGTTGGCATAGACCTACAGCATAGCAAAGAGCTAATTGTAAACATATTGGTATTGACAGACTACTGCCTTAACATTGATAGATCAAATTGAGATAGATGGGAGAAACATGGGGCTAAGGATAGGATTCCTTCTGTCACAAAACTGGAAGTGATGATTTCATGACAGGGCAATGCTCTTGGATTCCCCCAAAACTCTGTGGGAGAATTGTAGAGGATCACCCAACATGATGACATTGCTTCTGGTTTTGCATCACATGTGATGCTAGCAAGGTCTCCCCGTTGACTTGCTGTGAAGCAGCGGTAGAATATCGGGGAGCAGTTCTGAGAAATTTCCCACTCAAGCAGGAAACCTGGTTCCACCTAGATTGAAATATACTTCATTAAACGCAAAGGCTGTCCTGGATAATTCAGGCTAGCCTGGTCTACCTGGTTACTATTTGGATGGGAGACTATCAAGGAATGCCAGGGTTGTTATGAGGAGACAGGCAATGGCAAACCATCTCTGAATTTCTCTTGCCTTTAAAACTGTACAGCAATGGTAGTGAACCTATGGCATGGGTGCCAGAGGTGGCACTCAGAGCCCTCTCTGTGGACACGCGCAAATAGAGTGTCCCCCCCCCCCGCATACATCTAGGCTGGCCTGGGCCGCTGGGCTTGATTATTACCATTAGACCTAAGTTTTGGGGAAGCAGTGTAGGTAACCCTGTTAAGTGCTGTTAAAGCCCACTGATTTTCATGCGAAGAACTAAAGCGTGATCCTTTACCTGGGAGTAAGCTCAGTTGCTGGCAATGGGGCTTGCTTCTGAGTAAACCTTCCTAGGGTCATGATTCACCAGCTCACTGACTACCACCAAGCTTACTCCCAAGTAATGCATGCCTCGGAGCCAACCGTTTTTTCTAAACTCAAAGCTCAGTATTCAGGTTAAATTGCCATGTTAGCACTTTGCCATTAATAAGTAGGTTTGGGGTTGCAATTTGGGCACTCGGTCTCGAAAAGGTTCGCCATGACTGCCCTACAGAGTCACACCAAGGGGGCTGCAACTTGTTCACAAAAAACAAAAAATCATAAGGGCAGATGGGGGGAAATGGGCAAATAATGTACCTGGTTTAAACTGTAAACATGAGTCAACATTTTCAGTGTCAGTAAACTTTTACTAATTGGCAACCTGGAGTAACTAAAAATTGAAGTGTTACCTCGCTAGGTTCATTCCTGGGAAAACTGACTAATTTTTTCACCTTTATTGCAGCTGACTTTGGTCTTGCAAAACAAAAACAAGAAAATAGCAAGCTTACATCAATTGTTGGAACTATTCTCTACTCCTGGTAAGGCAATATTAGTTCTAGAGTTTGATGGGAAGTTCGTTGAATAAGTCTATGATGCTTATAGTCCAGCCCAATTGTATAGAAGATGTTATAAGCCGAAGTGTGTTGTCCATTGAAACCAAGGAAAACAAAGAATAGGAAAAAAGTGTCCAGACAGATACAACAACTACAATAAAGAAAATGAATACAAAGTATTGATTTATTCACTTATAGTCCATTTTCCTCACTGAGACTCAAAGCAAATAACATAATTTAACAGAATAATATGTCATTAAAACTGGATTACAAAATTAGAGAATGCAGACATAATACATATAACAAACAATGCAATAGGACAAGGTTACAAAGTTAAAGATGAGTGGAAAGAATAGTATAATATATAGAATAAACAATGCAATAAAGCTAGATTACAGAGTTAGAAAACAATGTAAAAAATGTAATGCATACAACAAACATCTTAATGAAAATTGCCAAAAATTTTCAGACATTAACCATACAAATAAAAATTCTGTTGCAGTTTTCTTCAGGAGAACTGATCTCTGTTATCAAATTACCAAAAACACTGCTTTGTTTAAATGGCTTTCATCTGCTCAGTGGATACATTGTTTATCCAAGTTCAGTATGTTATAAGGAAATGTGTTTAACTCTCATTCATGTTCCATGTATTCTAGTTGGGAAACAAAAATGGAGGGCAGCTGGAAGCAACTCCAAAGGTATCTAAATCAGGAGTCCTTAACCTTTTTAAGCCTGCAGGCACTTTTGGAATTTTGACAGGGCATGCTGAGTTATACTCCAAAGAAGCTGCCCTAGCTGGTGGAACTAAGCGCAACACCTGCCCCCTTACTTTGAAAAATAATTGGATAGGACCACATATGGCTTCCCATATTAATAAATACAATGTGCTGCCATATTCAGAGTCCGACCAATGGTCTGTTAAGATCTGTACTTTGGTTGGAAGGGTGGTCCAATCACTGAGAGGAGGGAACCTGCAGAAGGTGGGTTTGGCCTTCTGCTCAAGAACACAACTTCCCTCATGCAACAGTCTCAGGACTCTAATCCCAAATAAAACTTTGCAGAAGAAATTCATGGCAAAAGTCAATCAGATCAGGAGTGTAATGCCACGACTCTCAATGTAATGCTATCACTCTGTCTCATTTTATCCAGTGAATAGACCATTGGTCTGTCAATGTCAGAACTGTCTCTACTCTGTCTGACAAACATTCTTGTTGACATTCTGTTTAGTGACATTCATATAAATTAAAATGCTCCCTGGATTCCCATATTAATATTTTTTTAGTTTCATGTGATAGTGGTTTTTAGAAACTTTTTTTGTACAAAAATTATAAAAGAAGGTAAGGAGAATAAAAAGAAATAGAAAACCCAGTTGGGAAGAGAGAAAGAGACTGGAGAATCAAAGGAAAGAATGCCTGAAGAAGAAATGTATCCACACATTGACTTAGGCTCATTCCACACATGCAGAATAATGCACTTTCAAACTGCTTTCAGTGCTCTTTGAAGCTGTGAGGAATAGCAAAATCCACTTGCAAACAGTTGTGAAAGTGGTTTGAAAACGCATTATTTTGTGTGTGCGGAAGGGGCCTTAGAAAAACTCAGGTTCCTACCAGTTTTCCTGATCCTCCACTGGCTGCTGCAGCTGTGGAAAAACTTTCATTTGACTAAGAGCAACCAGTAACACACCCAGACTTACTAAGGCCAAAGCCACTCTCTGGCATAGCTGACACCAGTGCATCCCCCCAGGGCTGTTCGCACGGTGCCCTGTGAATGGCTCCGGTACCCCAGAGGCCCACAGGGCCGTGTTCACACGGGCATGCCGGCACAGATTCCTCTTACCTTGTCTCCCAGCCACCATCACACTGGAGAGGCCAGGGGACACGCCACCAGGCCATGGCAACGCTTCCAGGGCTGGAGGCCAGGAGGCATGTTCCCTGGCCTCTCCAGAGCAATGTGGCTGGGGGACAAGGTGAGAGGGATCTGCGCTGGTGTGGGGAAAATGCCAGCTTCCACCGGTGCTGTTCACTCAACACCGAATGGAAGCCGGTGTTTTCCACAAGACTCACTCATTGAGGGGGGGAATGCTGCCACCGCCGCGCTGCAGCAGCAGTAGCTGTGTCATCTCTCTCCCCCAATGACATTTTTACTGGCCCCATGCCAGTCTAAATGGACCATGCAGAAGTGGCCTCTGAAAAGTGCCGTAGGAAGTACTTGTGGGTTCCACACTGGGGATCTCTATTGGGTAGGTCATAAAGAGAATTTCGCAAGCCCAGCTGTTGTGCTGTTAAGAACCTGACTGGCAGATCCTTGAGTCTTTATGGTGCCAAACCAAAGAGTCTCCAAGCAGGTTCATGTGTCATTTTGATAATTGGAGATGGCATGGCTGGCAAACACTATTGGAGCAAATTCTTAGCAATTCTAGGACTGGGGCCTTTTAAAATTCTTTCTTTTATACGCATTTCTGAGTTCTTTTGAGATTTGTAGCAATTGGTTGCTCTTGGTTTCCATCCATGTGTGATATAAATTTAGCCACTGTAAGGTGCAAGGTCTCTCTGTGGGGAACATTTGCCCTGCTGACTTTATTTCATAAGTGTATGTCATGTAGCATCCATTGAAAATGTTCTCCTTCCTCTGATTCCTATCTGCTGTAGTTTCTTGCTTTCTTTGCCTATTCCTGTGTTTTTCTATCCTTTTCTGTCTATTTTTGTTTCAGATTGGTTATTTCTGTTTTTGTATGTCTTCAGAGTTTCACACGTTGGTTTGAGCAACTGTTGAAAAGGCAATTGAAAGTTTCCAAAAAATCTGTAGTTTGTAACTATATTAAGAATAACTGCTGATACCAAAATGGTTGGGGGTAGGTGGGTTTCAGTCTGTTTTCTGGGATTTGCTTGGGAAATTGAATGTTGAACTTATCTGGTTATTTTAATGCTTCTTCCTGTAAGATTGTGAGAATGTCCTCTCACAATCCACAGAAGTAAAAAATTTATCATGTGTAAAACAGCAGGACTCCTGGTTCATGGGTCATTAAAAATGAATAAGAATTCATCATTTTAAATCCCCCAGACCAAAGAAGCATTTGTGTTTGTCTATCTCAGCATCTGATAATGATGTTTGAAAGATAACCTTGGGATATGTCAAGATCATGAAAAACTGGGGAACTCCAGTAAAGTCCTAATAAAGCTTGCATATGGCTTGGTAGTATGGTTTAAGCAAATAGTCGTTATTTGGTTTGAAACTAGGAAAACAGTAGGTACGAGACAAGAAGGGTTGAAAATGCTGGGTGACACTGAGAGATTAAAATATGCAATCATTAAGGAATAATAATAGGGAAAAGATATTTCAGCTTAGAAAGCATATGGGGAGCTGGTTGGAAAACAGAGACAGAGGGATACATGAAGATAAAAGATACATGAAGATAAAAGAGGAAAACTTGTCAATGAAGTAATTAGGAGTAGAAAAAATGAGAATAGACATAGGACTAGTAGAAACTTTATCCACAAAGAATTGTCCAAGAGCCTGAAGAAAGAGTTCAAGAAGATGGGTGGAGAAGCAAATCAAAATGTGTTCAAGGGTAGAAAACAGAGAATTAATAAGCTTAGAGAAATAGCATTGTCCAGCAGAAGGTAAATCATAGGAAATGAATCCAAAAGTAATGGGAGTTAGAGCAGTGGGTGGAGGAATAGAATGCACGGAAGAAATGGAGCAAAAAGGACAAGGTGCTAATGATAATGTAAAAATTGGAATCACTGCAGAGTCAGAAGTAGAGCAAGGCATAATAGGGTCTAAGAAAAGGTATTCATATTGATTGGTTGCCCAAATGCAAGACATCATAGAAAAAAGGTGGATGAAAGCAAAATATTGAGATGATGGGTCACTTACCAGACTTGAATGAAAGTTAAAATCACCTAGTGTAAATTGGTTGGACCCTGTTGATCCGGTCCATTTGGAAGGTGCTTTTCCTTAGTGAAAGTTGCTCCTAATGTGAGACATGTTGCACAGAGAGAGGGCTCCTTCCATTAGCTAGCAGAAGGATCCATGGAGCCCTTTCCTTAGGGCTCTTCACTGTACAGTGTAGCCATAGTGGGGTCTCCTTACATTTCTCTGTTTACACACGTGGCTTGCTACGTGGCTTGCCTGCTCCCAGTTCTGGGTTGCTCCTGGTAGTTGCAAAATTGCCAGATTTGTTAAAGCTTTTTAAATTGCTGTTATATCATATTGCTGTTGCTGTTATATCAATATTGCTGGATTTTTAAAAAAACAAACAAACAAAAGAAGCAGATCCAGCTGTCCTCTGAGGAAGGAGGCAGAGTCAGCTTAGTGGAACGCTGGTGGGTTGCTTGTGCGGCCCATGGGATTCTTCTCTCCGCTCTCACTTAGTTCTTCCCTCACTGCTGCTTTCTGTTGCCACCTCCCTCTCTTCTCTTTCTCCCTGTGACAGTTCTCTCTCTGTTCCTGTCTCACAGAACAGGAAGCAAGGAGTGTGTTGGGGGGGGGTACCAAAAGGGGCAGCACCACTCTCACTAGTCATGGGGCTTTTGGGATCTTGGGCACTATAAGTGTAAGTGCATCTGTACAGAAATCTCTGCCACTAAAGAAATGTTCCATTGCTGCACAGGGGAGCAGCAGTGTATAATCCGCCAAAGAGAAAGCTAGATCATACAGTTAGAAAAGAGTAAGAGACATAGGGATATGATTTTTAAAAAGCTTAGCAAGTAGAACTGAACTTTGCTTTCTACTTTTTCAGCATAGCATTTCTAAATCTGATGAGTCACCATGTCCTTGAAAAGTGTGGGCCCAAGAATAAGGAAGGTTGTATGTTTTTGACACTTGAATCCCAAAGGATGCAGCTAGGTTAGAATTCTGGTTCTGGCAGACTGAATTAATGCAGCTAGGTTATTTGACCTGAGCTTAGTTTCTTTCAGCCTTTGTCGTTCAGTGTCTTACTAAATCCTTGGGTTTACCAATATATCACTCAAGCAGTCCCTTATATGATGACCTTTGCACAGAGAAACTAATATTTACAAAACCTAATCCCAGTTTGTTGTCTGTTTCTTGTAAGAGAATCAGAGAGCAAGCAGAATACTATCCATCACTTTATTAAGATTCAGTTTTTGAAAAAAAAGAGGTTTATCTCCACATCCTTATTAAACAAAATTGGGCATTAAGACTTAAATATGAAGAATCATCAAGGGTTGGATGAAAAGAGTCTGTAAAAGGATCTGTTCTATAAACAGCACTATGACAGAGCCTTTTGGGGACATCTGCTTCTTTTTTTCCTTCCTCAGTCTCTAATTTTATGTTTTATATATTCAAGTATGTTTCCAAGCCATTTCAAGATTCAAATATCCTGACAAAATACATGGGAAATTAAAATTCTATGTTGATATAAACGTGTTCAGTAGCCAAATGTCTTTTAAAATTGAGTTTAGCATGCAAGAAGATTTGTTATTAAATAAAAATATGATTTCCGTATAAGAAGAACAGATGCTCAGTCCTTTTGGAGAAAACATAGAACATGGCTCAATCTGTTAAAAAAGAACGAAACTACAAAATGTCCAGCTAATGTGGCTTTGTGTTTGCTGTAACTATTTGTAAGGCAGTGTAATCTGAGTTATCCTCTTTTGTGTCCACTGAAGTGAATATAAGGGTATAACTCTCTGTATACACTCTGTATGCTTATGTGCCTTAACCAGAAAACTGGCAAAAGATCTGCCTGCTCAAGTAAAAGATTGATCGATGACTTGGAAACAGATAAAGTTGAAAACCCAAGTGACTTAAGTATCTAAAGCCTTGTATATTAATTGTACATTTCATAAGTAGTGCCTCTTTAACACTGTACTCAATGTTGTGATGAGACTTCAATTCTGTAATCTTGTTTCTCCACAAGATTCTTAACCATCTTGTTTCTCAATTTATTCCTCTATGTCAACACAGTCCACAGATTTTAGTGTAATAATAATGATGCCAGAACCAAATTGGCATTCGCTGCCAATAAACACTTCTCAGTAAAACATGGGTCACCTTTTAGATACAATTTTTCACAATATATGGAAAAATGGAGGATGTACCCTCATTTATTACTTCACGTGTAAATCCTAATCTGTAGCTCAAAATCTGAACATACCAATTCCAAGACCACAGTCTTTGTCCTACGCTACAGTTTATACAAATCCATCTTTGCAATTTATAAGACTCCATTTTATTTAACTTAACTAGGGTTGCTTCCACACAGCAAGAATTCTCTGCACTGTTTTCTTGGTGGTTACAAGTTTTAGAGGCACGTGCATTGATGATGAAGCTTCCATGAGTGTGAATTTTCTGCATTTTCTTCCATCTTTTTTCTGACTTTTCCCTTTCACACATGCTCTGCAGTGTTATGTCAGTATTGTTCAAAGTTGGAGTAGGTTAAGTATTGCAATTTAGCTATTTCAAATTAATCTGTCTAATCCCCTTTAAAGTCATCTATGCCTGTGTCCATCTATGTCCTTTGCCAGCAGTTTCCACACTTTAATCTCTTGTTGAGTAAAGATGCATTCCTTTAAAAAATTAACTTTAACCTTCTTTATTTTCAGTGAGTTGAAATAAAGAGGAATTAAGGGTTTTAATAATTCTAATAAAAATTAACATTTTCAAGAAAATGGATGAGTGAATCCTGTATTAATTGATCAGACATAGTAGCTGAGAACAGGCCTGAATTAATATTATAGTTGAATGTGTTGAATTGAAAGGAGGGGGGAATTGATTGATTACTTTTATAGTGGCCTGAAAAGGGCTATGTAATTATAGAATCCTATAACCAGAAGATTTTTTTCCAGCCTCTAGACCAGTTGAAGTATCATTTTCTATGAATAAGAATAAAAGCTACCTACCAGATAAATGGAGAAGGGAGATTTGGGCGGTTTGAGCATGGTACAGATTGATGGGAACCTAAATTATTAGACCTTGCTGAGATGTGCAGGTATGACACATATAGTGAAGATGTGGTTGAGTCTCATTTATTTAAACGTTAGTGGTATATTAACAAATCCTGTATACATTTTTTCAAAATTCCATCTTTCAGCGGATGTATGGACAGTGTACTGTTGGAGTCTTTCACGACTGAAATCAACTGGCTGTTGTGGGTTTTCCGGGCTGTGTGGCCATGGTCTGGTAGTTTTTGCTCCTAACATTTTGCCTCCATCCATGGCTGGCATCTTCAGAGGCATGTCATGGTGAGATGTGCTACAGAGTGAAATACATCTTACCATGACAGGCCTCGGAAGATGCCAGCCATAGATTCAGGCTACCTTAGGTCTACCAGACCAAAGCCACACAGCCCAGAAAACCCACAACAGCTAGATATATGAACACTTAATACTCACTTGTTTTGTATAGCCATATATTTAGTCTGTATAGACATAAACGTGTTGATGTGCAAATGACTGCATCACGAAGTCTGAATCATGTTGTGTATTTTTCAAGAATATCTGCTTGCGATATCATTAGCAGCCTCTTTTTCCGATGTTCATGTGGAGAGTATTTTTGTGCCATTTTCTTTTCCTTTATTATTGAATTTTGCTTGTGTTTACTTAGCCCTGAAGTTGTCAAGAGCGAACCATATGGAGAGAAGGCTGATGTCTGGGCTGCAGGATGTGTCCTTTATCAGATGGCAACTCTTAGTCCTCCTTTTTACAGCACCAACATGCTCTCCTTAGCAACAAAAGTACGTAGGTTGGCTAGATGAAACTACACCACAACCTTTGCATCTCTGGCTGAAGGGAACCAGGATTTTTCCTGCACTTGCTCTAGAAATTAAGCATCATATGCTTGGCTTTTTGCACTTAAATGTCTGTATGTGTTTTAAAATAACAAATAAAAGTTTCTAACCCAGTACAATATGAATATTGGTGATAAGACCTCAGTGTGAATTGCTATTTTATGTGTGTTTAATTTGTATCAAGGTGCTTATGAATTTTGTTAGTTACCCTGAGAGACGTTTTAAAAGATCATAAGCTCAGGTACTAATATTTTAATAACAGGTAAATAAATATTTTTATGCTTGCTTTTTCTGCAACTGTTCTGGCCTAGTTCACATCAGGCAATTACATCTGTTTCTGTTACAGTGCTGTTATTTTTTCTGAGATTGGCTAGTCATTCTGAAAAACCAAAAAAGGTCTTAATTACTTTCTAAAAGACAGAGGAATCATGGAGATACAATTTCTCAGACATTTCTTAGTGCAGAAAATGTATAAGTGCTTTATACAAAAATAATATTCCTCCTCTACAAAGATTTTGCCTTAGTCATGTTTGTGCACGTGTTTCAGAATTGTGAGTACTATAATGGATATATAGTGAATGGTATGCTTACAGGCATGTAATGGGTAGGAGGTTAGTCAGATGAGAATAGAATCATTGTAAGAATATGCTGATGAATTTTAGATCGATTTCCAACATAGCTGTCACTTTGGTGGCTGAAGGTCTACATGAGCCATCTGGTGTGATGAGTGCACATGTTTTTGTTTTGTTTCATTCAAATGCCATAGGAGCCTACTAATTCCTCCTTTGTAATTTTTTTTTAATTTTTATAGATATAAACAGGTCAGACAAAAATTAAAAACCAAATCAACACAACTGTTTTAATTATATCAGAAGACAAAGGAAAGAAATAATATATCATAATAATCTGAACATAAATCATAAGATGCCCTATACAGAATTAGATAAACCCAGTAGTGATATTATACTACTGCTACCATCAAATAAACCAAACCAGCTGCTCGATAACATAAATACTTCTAGTCCTCTCTTTTTTTCACTTGATGTCTGTTATGATCTCCCAAAGGAAAATAATAATCTAATACTCAAAACACTGTTTTTCTGCTTTTGACAAAAATGCACTTTTTTGCAGATCGTAGAGGCTACCTATGAGCCTGTCCCAGAAGGTGTCTATTCTGCAAAGGTGTCAGCTGTCATTAAAAAGTAAGTAATTAGTGCATGTTTGGCTATGAGATGACTTACTTGACTTGAACAATATTGAGGCTTGGATTAGGCAGAGAGTATCTGCTGGTAAAAATAATTTCTGTCCATGGAGTGGTAGCTCCTTACCTCCCCCCTCCTGCTGCATCCCTGCTGTATTTCCTGAAATGTTGCTGCATGGGGACAGGGGACCCATCAGAAAGGCCAAGAGAGAGAAGTCTAAGGTCTCTAGCAGGAGAACAGCATTCCTGCCAAAAAATTTGCTCCCCCCTTATATTAGCAGAAATTTTGTTCCATAATCCACTCCCAGATATTTCTGTAAAATCTTTTTAATTCTGTCTGTAAAATCTTCTTAATTCCATAGCAGAAAACAGCAGAGTTCAGTCATGGGAGGCATAATGACAAATTTGGCAGTCATGAGACAGATGAAGTGATTTGCTCTGATCCTGTGATTTTTTGAACTCCCTCTCCCAGCAAAAGTTCTTCCCCATTCAATATAGGAGATATGTCTCAATACATGTATGGAAGGTGTGGAACCTCACCACACTGAAGTAAATGAGGAAAGCTTGCTTGTACAGGAAGAAGGGCTGATGGCCTTCTATGAAGTTCTGGGTTAGAACTTTGTTTCCAGCACTATCTGACAACAAAAAGTGTGAGACAAATAATGTTATAAGAAGATTTGTGCAGGCTGGGTGAGGTTGGTGTGCTGCAACCCACACTGAGGAGGCTCAGAGGCTGGGGATAGCAACAGCTGCAGCAGGGCTCCTACAGCAATCCAAGCTGATAAGCAGCGTTCAAACAGAAGACGCCTCAGATCAATGGGTGAATCCAGGAAGCAGGGTCAAGCAAGCCAGATGGTCACATGCCAGGAAACATACACACCAGAGGGGAATAGTTCAAAAGCAAACCACAGCAAAAAAAACACCCCTTTTCTATGAAAGTGTAATAGGTTCAAAACAAAATTGGTTAGTCATGCCTATACTTTTGTCTGCTTCTTAATGGCCTTGAAAAGCATTTTTTTCCTGACAGAAATGAAACTTTAAGATTAGAATGAAAGAAATTTCTGACCATAAGATTAGCTTGCACACTGTAGCTATTCCTGCTGTGTTTGTTTACTCATTTGTTTCAGCTTTATTCCATCCTTCCTCCAAGGAGCTCAAGATGTCACACCTGGTCCCCCCATCTTTTGCTCTGTCCTCACAACAAAATCAGTGGGGGACTTGAGGCTGAGAGATTAGATGGTCCAAGGCCACCCACTGAGCTTCATTGCAGAAGGGAGATTTCCATTCCTAGTCTAGCACACTAACAAGTCACCACATTGGCTGTCTTATTTCTGCCATCACTTTCTCTTCAGGCTTTCTTACTCAAGTTTCCTGACAGCTTGATGTATTTTACTTCAGTCCTTCAGCCCAGATTATAGTTGCCAGGGAACCTATGCATCATATTGGATTTCTAGAGTTTCCAGCCTCCAGATGGGCATGGAGTTCTTCCAGAGTACAAAGATTACTTCCTATGGAGAATGGGGCAGCTTTGGAGGTGGACTTTATGGTGTCACATCCCTTCTGGGCTTCCTGTACCCCACAGGTTACACCCAGGCTCTACCCCAAAAATCTCCAGGAATTTCCCAACTCAGAGCTGGCAACCCTGGGTTAAGAATGGCTCATATTGTTCATTCCTCATTTTGAAGAATCTAATTCTTCATTGATTTTTGGCTGTTAACACTAGCAAGTGAACTTGTTGTCTTGTTTCTATTGTATAATGGTAAGAAGATTTGTGATAGTGGCTCCGGCAGTTGGCTACTCTGGTGTCATCAAGGAGCTAGTCTGGAGGAAAGACCTAGTCTCCTCCACCTTATTAGGTATTAAAAAACACTGAAATTGTTGAATTGAAGGCAATAGTTCTAAGCCTACTGTGTCGCGCAGACCATCCTGTGATGTATTTCGAGTGCTGTTACGCAGAACCTGGCCACACAATAAGTTATATCAGGATTGCTGTCTGTAAGCCACATGGAGATATAAAATTGTTCCATATGACCTGGAAATCTATGCGACAGCATCAAAATTAAACTGATGCATGTGTTTTTGTGAAACTGACAGTGGAGAAGAACATGTTTTACTGTCTCTACATTCCCAGATCCACAGGGACATTTTATCTCCTGGTGAGGAGTCTTCCTTACTCTGGTTTATTTTCAGATCATGTAGTTGTCTTTTACGTGTGCACACCTATCTCATTCTATTGCCTTGGTCTTCCTCTTTCCTGAATTAGTATTGCCAACTGTGGCCAGGTGATTGGGCCAGGTGATGGGTGGGAGTCCAGAGAGATGGGAACATGGGTGGGCACCATCAGCAACAGCTCTATTGCTACTATGCCATTATGTTCATACTAGTTTCCGTTAGTACTGTTGTGCTTGAGACCTACCATAGAAGCATCTATTCCTGTGTAATGCTTTATAGGAATCACTTTATAAACATACTTTCACAGTTGTAAATTGCACTGATGGCAGTGAGATTTGGATCCATGTAAATGTAGGTTGTCTTGTTGTGGACTGTTTGCTTAATGGAGGTTTTCCTATAGATGCCTGACCCCTGACGCAGAAATTCGTCCTGACATTGTAGAAGTCAGTTCAATGATCTCAGATGCCATGATGAAGTATTTAGATGGATTATCAACCTGCCAGCTTGTCTTGGAGAGGAAATTGGAGCGTGAGAGGAGGCGCACACAGAGGTATTTCATGGAGGCCAATAGGAATGCAGTGACATGTCATCACCAGCTTGCTGTATTATCTCAGGTAAGTATATCTATTTGGTCACTTCATTTCATAAAAATAATTCCTGTTATATGAATCAGATCATAAAACAGTCATATTCACCCATGTAATTGGAAATACACAAATTCTGTATGCATGCTGGAGCACCAGCCTGTTTGTGTTCCTTTAGCTTGTAGATGATGCAAAGTTCACATCTGCTTACAAGCACACACCTGTACATACAACATGGGTTGTTGATGAGAGCAACAACACATAATGTGTACATCTGCCTTAGTGCACCTTTTTGCTTAACAACGTGGCGTAGTGGTTAAGAGCAGTGGACTGTAATCTGCAGTAAAGCCAGCCTGGTTTGGTGGTTAAGAGTGGTAGACTCTACTCTGGAGAACCAGGTTTGATTTTCCACTCCTCTGCATGAGCAGCGGACTCTAATCTGGTGAACCAAGTTTGTTTCCCTCCCTCCTACACACACAACTCCCTGGGTGACCTTGGGCTAGTCACATTTCTCTCAGAAGCCTCTCAGCTCCACCTACCTCACAAGGTGTCTATTGTGCGGAGAGGAAGGGAAGGAGTTTGTAAGCCACTTTGAGAAAAGTGGAGTATAAATCCAAAACTCTTCCCTCTGTTCTTCACAGAAGATAGAACTGTGATTACTGCAGATGCACTTTTGTTTCTTTCAGTTGGTGACTCAATGACAGAATATTGGATCAAATAGTATTAGGCCATTATTTTGAAAGTCCTGCAGAGAGCTGGCAAATCAAGAGCGAACTGCCATTTCATAACCAACATGGAATCTAAAACTCACATCGTTCAAATCCTCCTCTGTCAGGTGCTTTCATGTGGAAGAATAGCTAAATGCTATCTCAATCCCTTTGCAGGTTGGCCTGCATCTAGATGATAAAGTACATCACAAACAGGCTTGAGCCATCATGTTTTGAAAGAGTCTTGAAACTTGCTGAGTTTTTTTTAAAAAAATGTATTTTGTTTGTATTTCCTGTTATGTAGGAACACTATGAGAAGTCCAGCCTCAGCAGCAGCAGCAGTGGAGCAGCCAGTTTTAAAAGTGAACTTTCTGAAAATGCTGACCTGCTGACTGAAAGCTTTCACCCATCCTGTGGAAAAGATGAAGACAAAGCCTGCAACGAAAACCTTTCAGATGATAACTGCACTTTAGAACCTTCGGAAAAAGGTAACAGTGGGGGAATCCCCACTGGGAAACTAAACTGGGTACACCCCATTTCCAAAAAATACAGCACTTTTCTATTTATTTGTTTGTTTGTTTGTTTGTTTGTTTATTTATTGAATTTGTAGACCGCCCCATCCCCGGGTGGCTCTGGGCGGTGCACAACAATATTCATTACAATCAGTAAAATTATTAAACCAATAAAATCTATTAAAATCTATTAAAAGCAGCGGTCAATACAAAGATATCAGGCACCCCAAAACCCAATTTAATTAGAGGCCTCCCTAAGGAAAGGGAACGGCCGGACTCCCCTCTAAGAGGGTAGCATATGGTGGTAATCGAATATAGAGAGAGAGGGGGGCGCACATTTCAGCGACTGGACACTCCAAAGGCCCGGTGGAACAACTCAGTCTTACAGGCCCTGCGGAACTCACCAAGGTCCCGCAGGGCCCGGACAGCTGGAGGAAGATTGTTCCACCAGGCCGGGGCCAGGGCTGTGAAAGTCCTGGCCCGTGTGGAGGCCAGCCGCATCATTGAGGGGCCAGGAACCACCAGCAAATTGGCCTCTGCTGAGCGCAGAGGCCGAGTAGGGGTATATGGGGTAATGCGGTCTCTGAGGTACGAGGGTCCCAGGCCATGTAAGGCCACGTAAGGCCCTATTGCGGTTTCTCCCTCCGCACCGTAGCCTGCCTCTATTGAGGACCTCAAAGTTTATCCCTATTTCCAGCAATGCAACATTTCCCACAAACGCGCAATCTTCTCAGCGGAGCTTTTGTTCCTCGTTGTGATTGGCTGTTGTGTTGTGTTGGGGCGGGAACAATACCCCTCCTCCCTTTTTAAAATTCATATTATTATTCACGTTTTTACATTCAAACGTAGTCACGCATAAACAATTCAATCAAGCTCACAGGTATAGCTTCGCATTTACGTTCCTTCGTAGCCGTGACCAGCACACACACACACACACAAAAAGGCAGTGCGTGCTCTGCGCACAGCCCACTGCCCTCTGATTGGCTGGAACGTTCCACGTCACTCCCCACCAATTTGGCTTCACCCCGTGTTTTTCAAAAAGTTAAAATTCCTTGCCGTTTTTTGAAAAACGTGGGCTGAGGGGGAGAGCGTGCATCAGAGCCAGGATGGAGCCCAGTTGGGCATTGAAGCCATGGGACTCCTCGCCCAAACCGGGACTTTTGCCGTGAGTATCGCACGCTTTTTGGACCGTGGGGATTCCCTCAGTGAATCAGGACAAATGACATGTTTACATGTTATTTATTGATCATTTTAACCAATTACTGTTAAATGTGTGTGTGTTTTTCTTTCTGTCTCCCTACCTATATACCAAGAATGCAGACACTGGACCTGAGTTAAAGGGAGACTAGTGTGGAGGAGAGGGACTACAAAACCCTTTCTCCTGTTCTCCAGGTTGAAAAGGGGTTCTCCCAAACTACTTTTGACCCTGCTGAAGAAAGTTAGACATGGTTGTTATTTTTAAAATTGTCATTAAGAAGATAGTGGAGCTACAGATGAGCAGAATTTCAGTATTTCTCGTGTCCTGCTTAGGGTTCGATTGAAAGGTTTATTTCTGCTTGTTTTTTTATGCACAGATGTCTTCACAGAATTAGACGATGAACTGGACGTATCATATAACTCCAGCTGCTGTAGTTCAAGTCCTCCTAAAGAATCAGCATTTGGTAAGCAGTAACATTTAAAATGAAGCAACAACTCCACTTTCTGTTGCTGTAAATCAGAAATTCATCAGTTTTGTTAAATGTGTTTTATTTTTTAAATAGTTATGAATGTCAATAAATAAATACATAAAAATTAATATACATAACTTACTTTCACCCTGGTGGGGGCTTAAAGCTGCTTACAGTATTGTTTTCTTCTCCTCCATTTATCCTACCAGCAGCATCCCTCTGAAGTGCATCAGGTTGAAAGAGAATAACTGGGCAAAAGTCACACAGTAAAAATCCATTCCTGAGTAAAGATTCAAATCTGAGTCCCCCTAGACCCACACTCTAACCACTATACCACACTGATGTTTGGTCGAACTATGTAACACCAAGTGCTGGAGCAATACCAGAATGATTTGCATAAGTTATAGGTGGTATTGTAGGAGTTACTTCAGATTTTTTCAGAAAGGATTTGGAAGGGCCCAGTCAATGCAGCCTTAAAGAGAGGGAGTAGACCTTCAAGAGTCAGATGTCAGGTAGCCAGATTCAATAGAAAACTCTTTCCCAAGGTGCTCCAAGACTGCACTTCTGTGACTATGTGATTGGATGCTAGTTACCCAGGCTTGGCGAACCCCATCCTGGCGACTCTACCATGGCAGCAGCATTTTTCTACTTCTTTAGACTGTGCTCGGCACAGTTGAGAGACTATGCCTGAAAACCTGTGCCCATTTACCCTGGAAGAAGCCCCAGTGAGTATAATGGGACTTACTCCTGAGCAAACCTTCAATAGGATTGCCCTGAATGGATCCTACAGATTTATTCTAGACAAAGTGAGAGGAATGAGTCTGGGTTTGCAGTGGCATGGTTCTAGCAACATAAAATCAATATGTTGCATTGCCTTTTATTATAAATGGTAGGTCAGCATGTTACCAGGTTTTTTTTAAAAAAAGATAGTATAAGCAAAATGGAAAATATGCTCTCTATGTTGAGATTATAAAAATAATTGGAGAATGGCTATTAAACCATTTAGGTGGAAAGATGTCTGAGTAAGTTTCAGGTACACTTAATTAATGTGAAGCTGTGCTCTCCAAAATTTGGCTACTAACTTAATGAAACCATGGCTTGAGGGATCACAAATATGTCTCAGAGCAGACTGGAGGAGAGCCTGTAATCACTTGGCCATAATGAAATGGAGAGAGTCTTAATGAATATATATATATATGTATATGTGTGTGTGTGTGTGTGTGTGTGTGTGGGTGTGTGTGTGTGTATATATATATATATCTCACAAAATTATTACATTAGTCCTGCTAAAGATTAAACCGTTAGTCGCTCCCGCTGTCCTGCAGTATTATTAAAGTTGCCAGGTTAGATAGATAATGCAGCTCCTCTGTTTAAAAAAATCATGAGCCAGGCAAACCACAGTACCACATCTTGAAATCTAAATAGACTGGGAGAAATATGAGTCCCATCCCTGTTTGTCCTGTTGAGTAGTGTGACAGTGGATTGACATTGAAGAGCTCTCGGGGCTTAACTATATGAAACGTAAGAGATCCAAGATTGGAATATCCTATGAGTTTTATTTTTGTAAAAGTCAAATCAGCAATGTCAGACTGCTAATTTGAACCCTAAGTGACACTGGGTGAGTGTCTTTCATTCTGTTATGACAGTTAAACTGTTTAGTATTTATTTATGCAGCTTCAGCTGTAGTATTTGTTCATACAATGTAAAAAAAAATGATGCCAGCTACCCATTTGCCAAAACTTAAAACCTATCAAGCTCATGAGCTTCAGACAGCAGTTCTTATAGCATAACACTGCAGAACTAAGGAAATACTGATAGAAAGTCACATGTGTTGAATCACCCGTAGGTAAATGTTGAAGTATTATTGGAACCTGTTGTATTCTGTTTACTATTATCAAGGATTTGCTATGGTGGGGAAAGGGAGTCATAGCCTTCTGTCGGTACTGTAGACCCATTTTCTTTTCCTGTTCTGTTGCTACCAATAAACCTGCCTCCATATGATCCTTAATAGTCCTTTGTCTTTTCAATTCTGTTAAATCTACTGGACAGCCAGTAGCATTATCTCTATGTTAGTCACATCATCTGTCATACTAGAGGCAGTCAATGAATCAGGCTTTGAAAAAGCAAATTGCTAACTATGGCCCTTTCCGCACCGCAACGGTGCGGGGGTGCGTCGGCATAAACAATGTTGACGCACCCCCCCCCCGAGACTGTTCGCATGCAGGCTCCGCCGTCGCCAAACGCCTACCTTGTCTCCTGGCTTCCAGCTCGTCGCAGAAGCCAGGGGGCACGCCCCCGCAGCCTGGAGCAACGGCTCTGGAGTCGCAGGCCAGGGGGGCGTGTCCCCTGGGCTCTGCTACAAGCCGGAAGCCAGGAGACAAGGTAGGCGTTCGGGAAAGGGGGGGGGGAAATGGCGTCTTCCAGCTGCTGCTGTTCGCACAGCAGCGGTTGGAAGCCGCTGTTTCCAAAATACCTTGCTCAGGGAGCGAGGTTCGGAAACAGCAGCTTCGCGCCACTCGGGGGTTGCGAGGCTGTGCGAACCCCTCCCCAGGGACACTGTTTTTAGCATCCCTGGGTTGCTGTGTTCCGCCCGTGCGGAAACAGCCCAAGAGAGGTAATATGCTCCCCCACATATGCATACACAGTCTTTGCAAAGCAGACTTGGCTTCCAGGGATAGGGAAAACATTTTTTCTAGATTCAGCCTCTGTTGTTAAATTGGGATCTTGCACATGCTCACTCTGGGTAGGGATGCGCAGACATCCCCAGTCCTTAGTCCTAATCAGTGCTGGATTGACTATTTAATTTACAAGGAAATTTCCTGGTGGGCCACGGTCCCAGAGGACCACTAGTGGTCAGGAGCAAACAGATCCAAGACCCAGCAACTCCACCAATGCCTAAAGAGGCCTCCTTAGTCAAATCCTTCATCAGCAATGGCAATTGTTCACCAAATGTCTCCAGTACCACCACCAGTTTGCAAAAAGAAGCCATAAGTGTTTTAATGCTCACTGTTTAGCACCATAATGGCTGTTCAGCTTGGCTTGCTTCAGGGCCATTTTCACTTTCTAGTCTTCTCTGGCCCTTAATTGTAATCAATCCAGAAAACTGAATTGTTAACCAGGTGTCTGCAAATGAAACTGTTATGACTTGGCCTGGCCGAGTGGACTTCCCATGTTCCAAGGGACAAAACTAAGTGGTTGCAAAGGACAGACAGGTAGGACACAGTATGTGATAGAAGGGGCAGAGGAACCTGCATCGCCTCATCCAGGCATCCTTGGCCTTTTTGAGCCTGTGGATACCACTGGAATTCTGAGACAGGGTGGTAAGCGCAACCACCAAAGGACTCAGAACCCCCCTGGCCCTTCACACACACAGAGGAAGCCCAGCTAATTTTAAAAAGTTTACTGGGAAAGAGAAGTGAGAGAATATAACCAACACTGTGGTGGCAGGTGCCACTGAAACAATATTATTTAAATCTATGCACCCAATCAGATCTCCATTTGCCAGTAAGAATCCTTGCTGGGCAAGAGCCCCACTCGGCCCCATCCACTTTCTAAAATCACAGGCATCAGGACATGAGCCCCTGAAATAAGCCATTAGGCCTGAGGACTGCAAACTGTTTTAGCCTTTTTCAAACACCTATTGGAACCTCAGAGCTCCAAAGAAAACTACACTCAAGCACAAGAATAAAGAAGAATTCATTCATAGTTCAGTACCAATGTATTCACAATATAAAAGAAGATGCTGGGATAATTTTTAATTGATGGTACCTTCCTGAAAAGTGCAAATAGAACAGGCAAATGCTGTTTGTTCCTTTGTAGGTTGAGTAGAAAAATGGTAAACCTAAGTGTATTGGTTTCTGGCAAGGAAGCCCTTGACATCAGTAGTGAGGTATTATTTAAATAAAAGGTGTTCGTTCAGTGTTTTCTCTGCAATTGATTTTTATTCCGAGTGTCTTAGAATCCTTTGGCAAGCTGCCAGCAGGACACAAATGAGACCAAGTTCCTTGCCCTGGATTCATTACTTAAAATCTGTGAACATGGAGGTTATCTCCATTTCCTTGATTCCCAGAAGGTGTTATTAATCATCCTATCTTGGTAATAACCAGATTCTGTCTGCCCCATCTATTGCTTCAAGACTTGGAAAATCGCTCTGAAATTAGTTTTAAAGACAGCTACAGCTGTGCTACAAGAACAAATAGGACATGTTGTAACACATAAAATAATGGATGTGAATGAATTATTTTTTTCACACAGGACTTTCCTGTTTAGATACAACATCTATGGATAATACTCTGTTATAATCCAGCCTGTATTCCAAGGAAAGGTCTGGAGAATGTTTTGACACACAGTGTTGTATAGTGGTTAAACTTATCAAGCTAAGATCTGATCTTGGGTTCAAATTCCCGGTCTGCCATGAAATTCAACAGGTGACTTAGGGCCAGTCAATCTGTCTTAGACTCACCTAACTCACTGAGTAGCTGTGAGAATAAAGTAGGAAGGGAAAAATTGTCACCCTGAGCTGCCCGGAAGAAGAGCTGGGAGTACCAGATAAAGAAGCCAAAAAACATTATTTAGAAATTAGCATATTCCCTAAATACCTATAGCCATTTTCAACATTCTATAAACAGTTGTGGACCTGCCACACTTTTTCTTGGATCCTGTGCTGATCTTGAAACCAACACACTGGGAAATGACAACACAAAATTGAGGAAAGGTCCGGCATAAAAAAGAGCCCCTGCCTTCAAAATGCAGAAAAATGATTCCCCCATTAACCTCCCATCAGAGGAAAACCCACCAAAATAGAAAGGAAAAGCCTATACACACAATCTACATAAAAATGCCAACCACCACCCACAACAAAAAAGGGGTATAATCAAAACTTTGACAGATCATGCAAAACAAAATTGTGAACCTCACCTCCTCCCTGATGAAATCAATCATCTAGACTGGGCTCTGCAGGCTAATGGCTGCTCCACAACAGAAATCAGAAGAGCTTTAAGACCAAGATAAACCCAGAGGACTGAGAAGAAACAGCCCCCCACAGGAAAAATATTTCTCCCATATCCCAAGGGAATCACAGATCAAATAGGGAAAAAACATAACCTACAAACAATCTTCAAACCTACCAGAAAAATGCAGCAGATGCTACACCAAGTGTAGTAGCAGAACATGTCTTAAACAAAACTGGACATAATATTCTATTTGAAAACACTGACATTCTGGACAACTCGGAAGGTTACTATGTCAGACTACACAGGGAGGCCATTGACATCCATAAACATTAAAAAAAACTTCAACAAGAAGGAAGAGACTCTGAAAATTAACAAAACTTGGCTACCAGTAATTAAAAACACCAGCATCAAAGGCCAATGACATGCTAAATTCATGGTCAGTGGACTCCACCCAGACATAGGGTTTGCATTCACTAAGACTGTTGCTACTGCAAATGTGAATCATTCCCTGGACTGAAAAACCCCACCTGCAATACAATACTATCACCCACACCTTTGCATAGCAAGTTACACCCAAACACTTACTGATTGGTTCCCCACTCTGGGACATGGACAATATATACCCCACTAAAACATTCCCTTCTCACTAGACACATGAAGATGCCAGCCACAGATGCAGGCGAAATGTTAGGAACAAGATCTTCCAGACCACAGCCACACAGCCTGGAAAACCCACAACAACCAGAAAGGAAAAGGATTGTATGTGTATGTATTGTTCACTCACCCTGCCAAGGAATCCTGGCAGAAAGAAAGGAACCCAAACACAAGCTCTCTACTCTGTACCTTTTAAACAATGACTCACCTCTGGTTTACCTTCAACCAAAGGGGAGTATCTCCCACACTGCTACAGAATCAGAGTAGTACAACAAGTTGTAGCTCCTGTAATGAGCCCCAAGGAAGCAGGTAAAGCAGCTACCTGATTTTATTTGCAGTATACAACAAAATAATTTCCAAGATAGAATTAATGAAGACATCAGCATCATGGTAATCTGTATCTGTGCCTATTACCAAGTGATTCTAGGAATTTCTTGACAGATATATCAGTAAAAAAGAATTCCAACTATAAATACTCTAATTAAACCATAAGGTTTATAGAGTTTCAAGTCTGTTTCTACTATTGATAACCAAATTATCAAATACTTCTTAGAAAACAGGTAAGGAAGAGGAAGGTTTTGTTAACTGATCTTCTTGTATATTCACATAACTTTGCATTGTCGTCTTTAGGTGTAATTCTCTGAAATATTGTCATTGGTGTTTTCTTCAGTTAACAAAACTTCTGCTTTACCTGATTTCTGATCTAATTTTGTAAGTCATTGTTTCTATGAGCACAATGAATGATTGTTGTTTGTATGTGCATGTTTGTAATTTGCAATTGTTGCAGTGAAGGTATATTAACTTTATGCATAGGTGCATTGCAATGTATTGTTTGGACGTATTAGTTTAAATGGCATAGAGTTAGATCTTATTTTTGAAGTTAGAATCTCACAAATCAGAAGGGTGTCATGAAGACTAGCCCATTTTGTCCCATTGTTCTTCCAGAACTGAACAACTAAGATTTTAGTAGCTATTAACAATAGAAAGCTCAGCCACTTGCTTCTGTTTGGTAATATAGATAGTGAATAATCCACCCGTAAATCATTTCCTGTTGTTGCTATTATTCCCCCCAGTACTTACTTTGATCTGGGGGCAATCTCATCAAACCTGTATCAAATAGGTTCTCACTATCAACCATTAGATAAGCATTTATATGAATTGTTCCACTGTTCAGTGATCTTATGATCTTCGTCCAAACGTAAGTTTCTTTGTGTGTTTCTATGTTTCTTTTCTTTCTTTTCTGTAGTTGGTAATAGCTGTTACTTTTAGACGTCTGTAATTTAATTAAAATCTGATTGATCAAAGTTTGGAATTACATATATTAACAGGAGGTTATCGTATTGGTAGAAGACAATAGGGAGTTATCTGATGAAAGGAAAAGACAGCCATACATGATAAATTAAATGGCAGCTAGTTAAGGAATGAAGTGAAAAATAATTGGTGATACAGCAAAGGGAGGTTGTCAAAATGGATCTGTTATATAATTGTGTTAAATGTTCAGACTAGGAATGAAATTTTGGTTAACAAAAAAAAGTTTCTTCTAGGCTGTGGTTCTTTTGTCAGAAATGGCAATTTAGTGTCCATAAATGGATATACATACGTTTTAGAGCTGCATCAATGTTAGGGGGAAAAAATCAAGATTCCGACCTTCGCAACATATATATACCGGTAGGTGATCTTTTGGGGGACGTAGAAAGTGGAGTACTCATTTCAGGTTTGTAGAGTTGCTAAGCAAATAGTCAACATGGTTTGTTTTAAATAGTACGGCATATTGTTCTTTTAAAAATTCTTTAAGACTCTTTTTAAAATTCAGTCTTGAAGGGCAAGGGTAGAAATGCAATTACAAATGAGAGTAATTAATCTGGTAGGCTTGCAGAGACACACTACAGCAAGCAAGTCGAATGCTCATGTAATATGCAAGTCAGATTAAAATATGATGTTTAGCCTCAGTGAATCATTTAGCAATGTTCACATCTCCATACGTTTCATATTCAGAGCTGTCTTTTATTACCCCTTTCAGAAGTTGCTATGACAGAGCAAGACTGCTGGGAGATAGAATTTTAAAATATTTTCAACACAAAGCATTTATCGCTATTGTGCTTTTGTTTCAGGTATCATTAAACGAAGCTTCAGTGCTTCTGAAAGGCAACCGCAAGCAAGGCAAGTGCGAGATGTGAAATTTAAGATGTGGTACTTTTGGCCACCTTTATTCTTGAGCTCTGCCATTATGCAGCCCAACATCACTGCTCTAAAAATGTGCAAAGTTATGGAATGCACATCAAGATTTCTGGCTTGCAACTGGCCCTTGAATATCACATGAGGCTCCCTGGGCATGAAGAACATGTACAAATTATAGCAAGATATTTCTTCTTCTTTTTAAAAAAAGTCAGCCAAATTTGCCTTTTGGGTTGTGTTTTCTTTTTCTTTTTTTTAGTGTAATTTAAACTGTAGGTTTTTGTCCCTAAATATTCAGCTATATGAAATTTAATATATGTGTTTTTGATTGAGTATGATTCTTAATATGATGCAGTAGCAGAACACTTATAAAGTAGTTGTAACTTCATTTAAATGCATTACAATAGCCTGGAAGTTACACAAAGAGACACTTGGAACATTGTATCTGGAGCACGCTTATTTTCCCCATACTCATATGCTATAGAGAGTAACATATTTCCAGTTGGGAGTCTTCGGCGTTGTGTATTAAAATAGCATGTGTGACCTTGCACTATCAAGGTAGAAACCTTTTATCAATTGACTGTCACCTTAAAATTGTAAGGCAGTTTTGTAATACATGAATGAAGTACTTCGGTCTGGCTGACTTGTATGATATTAGGATTCATGATCAATACAACATTTTTCGAAGCCCTGTTGGATTCAGATGTACAGCCTCAGTTTGCCGCTGATAATTTATGTCATGTCTGTAATAGAAGCTAAGGCTATTTGGCAACTGAAATTTTTCTGTTTTCAAATTTACAGCAAGAACAACACAGAAACAGCTGGTGGGCTGAATTACATACACAACAATTGCCCATCTCATTTAGAATTAGATTTCTTCTCAATATTCTTTCTGTTTTACAGAGATTCTATTGGCATTTCAGGAACCAAGCCGAGACCAGGTAATTTTGCATCTGCAACCATACGTGAAGCAGTGGTGGGATCCAAAAATTTTAGTAACAGGTTCCCATGGTGGTGGGATTCAAATTGTGGCATAACGCCAATGGGGCTGGGCGGGGCACAATGGGGCGTGGCTGGGTATTCTGGGGCAGGGCATTCCTGGGCGGGGCTGTGGCAAGGACGCAGCCACTGCGCTGGTCCTTGGGCGGGAAATGAATGCACGCAGGCGCAGGCTGCCACGCACTCCGGTGCACCTCCTGTTAGACTGCTTCAAGTTCTGCACGCTACTGCTGAGAGGAGGGGCGTAACTAAGGCAAAAATCACGTGGCAAAATCACCAATTAGTAACCCCCTCTCGGCACACACAAATAATTAGTAACCTACTCTCAGGAACCTGTGAGAACCTGCTGGATCCCACCTCTGACGTGAAGGCGAATTTATCTTGCTATTTCACCTTGTTTTAAAGCTTTAAAAAAATAGTTTCATATTCAGTTTCTTCTTTTATTTCTTCAGCTTTGCTACCCTTTGATCTGCTTCTGAAAGCACCTTCGCTCATGTTCAGGGGCAACGTTAAGAAAATAGAGGACTCGTTAGTGACAGGGTGGAAGTCCCATAGCCTTCCAGCTGTGATTCTTCGCAATCTGAAAGATCATGGTAGTACTTAATAGTATTGTGTTGCAGACAAACCAGTTACTAGAGAGCCAAAAATTGTAGCTGACTTAGTATAGTTTTTTAACGAAAAAGAAAATGTGCATAAATAAAAACTCTTTAGGTCTGTATTAGAATTTTTGCTCAAATCTGGAGCCCAAAGATATGATTACAATATCATATCATATTTTATTCTTATTTACATTTATTAGCCACTCTTTACCACAGTCTTAGGGTGGGTTACAATAAAAACCATACAGCATTAAAATCATGACAGTAAAAACACAATAAAACCCCATCTTAAAAACCACAACACAATCTAAAATCTCCTGCACCCACACCACTCACCCCCCCCCCCCCAAAATAGTAAAATTTGTGTTATTTGACACTTCGTTATTTAGACAACTATGTAAAACTAGCCTATGTCATATATGGCAATGCAGATCTTCCTTCAGTTAGCCAGAAGAATTCTGATAGCCATGAAGCACCTATTTCTGGCACTTGAAAAAGTCAAGTTTTTAAGCTCACAGGGAGCAATTTACCCAGGAACAGCAGGCCCATGCCTCACTTTTAGGGGTGGTAGGGAGGAAAGTTTGCCAGGCATCTGGCTCACTGCACCAATCTACTCCCAGGTCCTGTTAAAGCCAGAGGTGTACAGCCTATAGGGATATGTCCTCGAGTGCATGCCTTTCGGTCATGTGGGGAGCGCCTGGCCTGACCCAAATGGCATGCTTTCCAGCCACACGACACTGAGCCCCGCCTCCCTGCAGACCGGCTCAGGAGTGGGGTGGGAGACAGGACTTGGGGGTGGGGCCACCCACCACCAGGCCCTGCCCCTTGACCTCTGTGCAGACCCTGGGGATGCCAGGAGCCAGCCTGCACGAAGCCTGGGGGGCAAGGCTTGGCAGTGGGTGTTCTTACCCCCAAGCCCCACCCCTACCCTGGCCTCTGTGCAGGCTGGCTCCTGACATCCCCAGGGTCTACCCTGAGGCCAAGGGATGGGACTTGGGGGTGGGTGTCCCCACTCCCAAGCCCTGCCTCACATGCCCCACCCCCAGTCTCCATGCAGGCTGGCTCCTGGCTTCCCCAGGCCCTGAGGATGCCAGGAGCTGCCTTCATGGAGCCTGGGGTGGGGCTCGTAGCCTCCAAGCCTTGCCCCCGAGCGTGGGGGGTGGGGTGAGCACCCAGAGAAAATGTTGTCTCCAGGCACCATTTTTCCCCAATAACCTCTGGTTAAAGGGGAGCATTGAGTTTGGACTATTTCTGCTGGTTTTATGCACTGTGATTGCAAATATGACACGGTACCACAGCCAGGGGCCAAGCCAGCCCTATACTATCTATGACTATAGCTTGCTGGGCAAACCAGCCCTGGGAAAAGCATGATATTTGGGATTAAAATAAGATAAAGCTAATCTATTACAATATATTTTCATTTTATAAATGGTAGAGAATAATTCGTCTGCTTCAATTTTGCATATGGAGAAAAAAATCACCAATTTTGGCATAAAGCCCTATTTATTTGCCCTTTCGATTGACTGACAATCCCCATTACCCATAGATGCCTGATAACAAAGCTTTTACTGTGCCAAGAAGGACTGTCAACTTAAGTCTATCAGCTATATAATTAGGGTAGTCCTAAAAAGATTGGAATGATGCGGGAGTGCAGTTGGCCAAGTTGTAGGAAATACTGAGTGTGACTGGTTGAGACAAGATAAGGCAGACAAAGTGTTATATTTGGGGGACTGTCACCGTGGATGGAACCGAAAATCCTTGAGTTGGTTTCTGATTCCTGCAGTGGAGGATACAGGAGCAGTAAGATACAATAAATACAAAGTTTATAGTTTTGTGTTAGTCTGTTGCAGTAAAAAAGCACAGGATTCCTGGTTAGCAACTAACTTTACCAAGATATGAATTCTAGGACCAGTAGCTTTGCCCAGTAATTTGCATCTGTCCATGTTGAGGCATGGGCTAAAGGCCTTTAAATCTCCTGACTAGAATCAAGAACAGAGACTGTGGCAGAGCTCTCCCTTTATTATACAGTTTGGCTGCTCACGCAGGGCTGAGAAAAAGTTAAAAGTACTGTTTGATTCCCTTCATCTCTCCAGTGAAAACAAGGCCACACTAATACATTATGCATAATCAGGTGTTTTTAAGACCCCATATGGTTGCTTATTTGATGAAATGTAGCACTGAGAGCAATGAATTTTCACAGATAAACTACAATCTTCCCCTTTCCCCGCTTTACTTCTGTGGCACTGGAGTGTGCATTTACTTTTGTAAATAAGAGTCCTGAAATGGGAAGGAAAAGCAGGTTGGGGGAAAGTTGCAGTGGAAAAGTGTTGGCTGCAGGTAGGTTTAAGCTGCTTCCCTACTCAATTATTTCTCCAGCAGTGGCATAGTGGAGCAGCAGTGGTGTAGTGGTTACGAGCAGGTGCATTCTAATCTGGAAGAACTGGGTTTGATTCCCCGCTCTGCCGCTTGAGCTGTGGAGGCTTATTTGGGTAATTCAGATTAGCCTGTGCACGCCCACACATGCCAGCTGGGTGACCTTGGGCTAATCACAGCTTTTCGGAGCTCTCTCAGCCCCACCTACCTCAAAGGGTGTTTGTTGTGAGGGGGGAAGGGAAAGGAGTTTGTAAGCCCCTTTGAGTCTCCTACAGGAGAGAAAGGGGGGATATGAATCCAAACTCCTCCTCCTCCTCCTCCTCCTCCCCCTCTTCCTCCTCCTCCTCCTCCTCCTCTTCCTCCTCCTCCTCCTCCTCCTCTTCTTCTTCTTCTTCTTCTTCTTCTTCTTCTTCTTCTTCTTCTTCTTCTTCTTCTTCTTCTTCTTCTTCTTCTTCTTCTTCTTCTTCTTCTTCTTCTTCCATTCAAAGTTGCCCCTCCAGTGCTACATTTCATCAAATAAGTAGGCTGAGAGTTTTTTACACGCATGTGAATAACATGTAGCTTGGCCCTCAACGTTCTCTGATGGTTTGTCAGATTCTGTTCACAATGGAAAGCAGATGGCTTAAAGTTTCCTGAGGTGCATACTGACACTTGAGAGATTGGTCCTAAAAAGAAAAAGAGCCTTTGGATTGATTGACCCCTGCTAGGTGCTTGTTCCTAACTTCACAGTTTTTCATGCATCTTAAAGTCAAAGGGGCATCTTTCTCATGTTACATGAGACATGAGCTGGCATGCACTTATGAAGCATTGAGGTACAAAAACTTTCTTTCCCAAGTCATTACTGTGAAAATCATGACAACAAATACCCATCTCATGACTACTGTTCTGTTAAAATTAAGGAATTAATGAGACTGAGACCCCTGGAGATGCCCTACAACAGTGATGCCGAACCTTTTTGAGACCGAGTGCCCAAATTGCAACCCAAACCCCACTTATTTATCGCAAAGTGCCAACCCGGCAATTTAACCTGAATGCTGAGGTTTTAGTTTAGAAAAAACTGGTTAGCTCCCTCTTTTTACGCCCCACCCGCTTGAGCAGGGGTCAGCCTGCTCTAGTCTCTAGCAAGTCCTGCGCACACTGCTCTGTGACTCTCTAGCATCTCTGCCTCCTCTGCACCCCCCCCCCCTCGGGCAGCAGTCACCCGGAGCACAGGCACCAGGCCCACCAGCCGAGTTCTCCCTGCTCACTGCGGTGTGCGCACATTGTGCTCAGTGGCCCAGGCCAGCCTAGATGTGTGTGGGGGGGATTTTTCGCCCCCCACATGATGAACTCTGTGTGTGTGTGCCCACAGAGAGGTCTCCGAGTGCCACCACTGGCACCCGTGCCATAGGTTCACCATCACTGCCCTACAACATATGTTATCAATATTAGAACCTTTCCTGTCATTTGATGCTTCTGTCACTTTTTGTAAAGTAGTATATTTTTTTATGAATGATTGCTATTACCTATTTTTGTTCAGCTCTTCCTTAATGTGCGCAGGTTGAATTAGTATTGTTTCTATTTTTTTCCACTGGTTCTTAGAACTTCAATTAATATTCTGCCCCCCGCTCCCCAAGAGCAAAGATGAGTTATGGTAATTTTTTTAAATCAAGAGGTGAGCACATAAGTACAGTTAACTTTTCAGTGCTTCACTATGTATAATATGTAAAAGTGCATTTTGCTGAATGGCTGAGCATTAGTACTCTGTTGGGGTAAGCAACTTAAATGTTATAAAAGCTGCATCTACCTGGAACTTTATCAGAAATTTTATTGAAAGAAATCATGAGGGAGATAAAGATAGCAACAGGAGAATTTTGTTTCAGAAAGACCGAAAGGAATTCTCAGGGTTTTTTTTAATGTACCAGTATTAGCAATCTTTTGTTTCCATACTATCAGTACCAAAAATATCTTTAGATCAGCCAAGTATAGCAGCTGTACTAAGCCCCCTGGGTCATTTTAGCTTTGAACTTTTATAACACTGCAGGTGCCATTAGTATAATGACTACAGCAGCCATTCAGAGTCTTATCAATAGTTTAGTCCAAATGGACTCATCAAAAGTGCCATTCCTATACACCTCTCCACAGACCTGACTGAAAACCCACCAACAGAGCCGAGGCATCACAACCGCATACAGTACCAACACTCCACTATAAAACACAGAGTTTGTTAGAGTGGCACCTAACACAGAACAAGGGATAGGGGGCGAGGAAATGGGCAAACAATTGATTTGACCCCCATAGGTTGCCACAGCCTTCAGTTGTCACTCACTCCATCTAGCAATCAATAACAAAACTACGACATCCCTCAATGAATCACCCACATTTGATTTTGGGCGACCGTGACCGTGAACCCAAAGGTTGCTGGCAGAGGTAGGCACTGTGTACCAGTAGCAAATAGTTAATGTAAGCAGCATTGTTGTTGTTAGTATAATGACTATATTTGAACAGAGAGGACATGCTTATCTTCTCTCTCATAGCTATGTTTTTCTCAGGATACATGAAGGCCTCTTCATTATTTTTTAGTGTTTGGTTTTTGCATGTTCCTAAGTACTGTTGGGGGAAATCCACAGGTCAGCTAAGAGAGTTGGCTGGTTCTTTCTGAGTCCCACCCTCTTTTTTTAGAGAATTCTCATGCATGCAGCACAGTGTGGCTGTCAGAACATCTAGTCAGGTTGCTTGATTGGGGTGTATGTACTAAAAAAAAAGGAATGTTAGTTTTTCTTTCTAAAAATGACTCACGTGCTCATAATCAAAATTCTATTTTCTTAATATAAATGTGTTATGATAAAACATATTTAATAAAATCATGCTTGGAATATAATTAAAATTAATTCAATAAAAATTAATGATGAATGTCAATATATTTATTAATATATTACTAGTTATTAATATAAATAAAAATAGATCTAAAAAGTCAAAGTTTTTCTAAGAAATATTCTCTGTGTTACTTCAGAAGAGGATTGTTTTTCACTGAAGGCATTATTCCTCTGTCACTTTTGACTCTGTTGATATCATTATAATACTAGTCTTATTTTCTTGCTGTGGTGACCCAGGCTGTAATTATATGCAGGTTAGCTTATAGTAACATGCTTTACATGGGGTTTTGATTTAAAGTGGTCTGGAAACTTTAGCTGGTTAAAAATGCATCAGCCAGGCTGCTGTCAGGTGCAGGATATAGGATAGTATCACCCCAGTGCTGAAAGATCTGTACAGGCTCCCAGTGGCATATTTGCCCAGGGGCAGAGGGTACCCTCTGTCCCCAGGCACCACTGATCTGGTCATGTGGGGGGCACAAAACCGCCCCCCCCCCTCACGTGACCAGGAAGACAGCAAGACAGCAGGAAGTCCTGATGCTTTGTTGTCTTCTGGTGCCCTCGGCCCCACCCATGTTGTCATCGACATGGGCAGGGCCAAGGAAACCAGAACCCCCCCCCCAGGCCTCGCCCCCTTTCTGGCTGCCGGCTCTGAGCTGGCAGCCAGCAGTCCCTTCTGCCCTCCCCTCCCAAAGAAGCAACTGGAAGGCTCCGTGCTGGGGCCTTTACTTTTATAAGCTCAGGGCTGTGGCCATCTGTTCTGGGAGCAATTCAAAGTGCCTGTTTTTACATTTAAGCACCGAGATGGCATCAGGCCCACATTTGAGGCCCCTTTCATTCTGCCCACCTTGCTATTTAACATCTTTTGCAAGACCTACACTCTATATAATTGCTTTCAGGGTTGAGACAAGTAGCAACCAGAGACCGGTCTTTTTCTTCAGTGGCAACTGTGGAATTTGTTTCCTCTTAAGGTTTTCTTGGTGCCTACCCTGCTATCTATTATGTGCCAGGGAAAAATATTTCCATTCACCAAAGATTTTAATTAAGCGGAGGATCTTTTAATGCCATTTTTATAGTGTGCTTTTAGCCTGAATTCATTTTGAGCTGCTCAATCGTTATGTTTTTATGCTCTTGCTTGTTTTTTAATGCTACATTTTAGTTCACAAGTTTTAATGTTTAATGTTTTTATTGTTTTAGTTTGTGAGCTACTACAGCAGGCTCCCTGGAGAGACAGCATAATTTTTTTCCCAAAGAAATAAAGCAGAGCAAACAGTTTCTTCAGCCAGGAATGGAAGTGGCAATCTCCTGACAGGATGTATATTTAAAGTAACAGTGACTTACAGGGGATTAATAGTAACTTGATATCTGTATATGAACACAATGGAATTTACCCCTTTTGATTTTCTGTAACTTTTTACAGCTAAGAGCAATTGTATGCAGGAACTTTTAATGAGGTAAAATAGATTCATTATACAAAAAAATGACTTTGGCCCCTTCCGCACACGCAAAATAATGCGTTTTCAAACCACTTTCACAACTGTTTGCAAGTGGATTTTGCCATTCCGCACAGCTTCAAAGAGCACTGAAAGCAGTTTGAAAGTGCATTATTCTGCATGTGCGGAATGAGCCAAAATCTCTTCAGCTGTATTTATTATTCATTTACTTCTACTATATCCCACCTTTTTCTACAATGGAAAGTTGACCCAGGGGAGTTTACATAATTCTCTTCTCCATTTTATAGTCTCAACAACCCTTTGAGGGTAGGCAGAGAATGTGTAACAGGCCCATGGTCACCCCGTGAGCTTCCATAACCGATTGGGAATTCACACAGAGTCTTCCAGTTCAAGGGTCCTGCTATTACAGCTGATAGAGATGAGTTCACCTGAAGAAAATGGTTGAACTCTAAGGCATTGTACTCCATCGAAGTCCCTCCCCTCCCCCGGACCCCACCCTCCTCAGCTCCACCCTCAAAATCTCCAGGTATTTCCTAAGGTGGAAATGGCAACCCTATTCAGGTCCAAGTGTGAAACTCTAATCACTGCACTACACGTGGTGTGGCTACTGTTAAACACCAGCAAGCAGCCAGGCCTGGTTGAATCCCGCAAGTCATATGGTATCCAGTTGCCTGGTGGTTGCTGCTGATCCTGTCCCTAATGAGTCCTCCCCTAAAAGCTAAAACAACCCAGGAAAGTGTCCTGCACCTTTCCACTGCCTTTCAGTGACAGAAACCAAGGCTGGAAGCCTAGTAATACCTCATAGTTGCTTAGCAACAGCCACAGTGGCCAATCATTTTTTAAAGCTACAGGCAATTTTTCTATTATTTGTGGGGGTTAATACACACACACACACACACTGTGTATTTGTTTTGAAATTTCAGATTTTTCTGCTAATGTGGGCCATTTTTCATGGAAAGCTGAGTTTTGTCTGTTCAGGGCTCCAATCTTTAAGTATCCACATTTTGGGCCATACTGAGAATTAGATACTTTGATGTATCATTGGAGTAAAATATGGGAAGATGTTGTATTTTTAGAATTTTTGATTTATTCTTTTAAATATCTACTTATATAAGAGAGGGAAGAAATACAAACACCCATTGACAATTGCAACATCCAGATGTTGTCCTCACTTTCTCTTTCCTGTCACTTCTGTGGGCATTTCTGAGCTGAACTGAAAAAAAATATTGGGTTTCCCAGCTGATTGTGACATTATCAACTTCAGCATCTGCAGGCATCGCTGTTTCACAACGGAAGGTGCGTCAGATCAGTGATCCTGTTCAACAGATTTTAATTCAGCTGCACAAGGTTATCTACATCACCCAGGTATGTTATTTTCCTTCATGGCGAATTTTGGCTGCACAACAGGACCTTTTCTCTGCTCCTAACTGTTATACCCTTGCTGCTTTATCAAATACAACATCAACATAAATATTTGCCCAAAATATAGATCTTATTTGTCTTTTTAAAAGAATTTTGCCCCTAGAACTGCATATTATATGTACATGTTAAGCCCTAGAAAATATCAAAATTGCTGTAGGTCCTCCAACTATTATTTCTGAAATAAGTCTTGAAAATTAGAGTGATGATAATATTCCTGCAGACATTGCCTAAATTTAATGTATTGCACAATCTGAAGGTTAATCATCTAGAAGAATCCTTTAATTAGTGGTATATCTGCATTAGTTGAATTGTATATGTGCATTAGTTAAACTATCGGTGCAAATTTAGCTAGACCAGAATGGGCTGCAGAAGATTTCAGTAGCTTAAGTCCAACCGACAAAGAATACAGGACTCTAAAGAACCTTATGAGTCTTTGTTTAGTACCTTTACTACCTTTATCTATTGAAGGTAAAGCCAGAAAAATATTTTAGGTTTTGTGTCATAAATATCGTTTATTGTTGATATTATACAGTAGATCTCCTGAGTGGATTTTTGTTTAAAGCATCTGTCCCAACTTTCTTGGACTTTGTCTTAATTGCCTAATAAATAATAATATAATAAATAATAATAAAAAACAAGGGTGACTGTGGACTGCCCTGGTACAAAACAAGGAACTGTTAAAAGGCAGTTTTGTTTGAGAATCACAGTAATTTCAGATTTATCAAAAGAAACACAAAATAACATTCCAGTAAACTATATCTAAATAAAATTCTGATTTCCAATTATTGTCTTAAAAGTTTCAGAATCATGATTCAGAATCAGAGCAAATCTAGAATGTCTTCCAACTTTGAAGAAGTTGAACTAAGTAATTTGAGCAAAGAATGCTGGTGGTTTTCCTTCAGTGGGGCTCTGTCATCCAGGCTGGTTAGGTCATGCCTCCAACCGTTCAAGCAGGGCTGTGCAGATGTCTTGCTAGTCTCCTGTGGGGGCAAGTCCTTCCAGTTTTGATAGCCCTGAAGTTCAGACAGGTCACTATTCTAAGCTTCACTGTTAGAGAACAGAAAAAGAAACTGTATTGTTGAAGGCTTTCACGGCTGGAATCATTGGGGTGTTGTGTGGTTTCTGGCTGTACGGCATGTATGGCATCTAGTAGCATGTTCTCCTGACGTTTCGCTTGCATCTGTGACTGGCATCTTCAGAGGAAAGAGAAACTACCAACCCTAATTTCATGGCTGAAATGAAGAGCAATTCTTCTTCTACTCCAGTTTCCTTGACTCCTGCAATGTGGCAAAAAAGAAGTAAGGAAAGTTCCCCCAGGCCAGGATCATCAGGTCTTAAAGAGACCAGCAATCAGTGTATCGTTGCAGGGGGGGTATGTAGCTCCAATCAACCGGAGCAAAAACTGAACCCGACTATCCACTGCCAGGACCCTTGGAGATGATAGAGGACTTCCTGGGCCCAGCATGACCTGTGCCACAGAACACATGCCAGAGCAGTGTCAGATGTACAGGAATTTACAGAAAAAGCAGCCAAGAGAGTGAGATCTCCTGCACTTAACTAGTCCAGTGATCGGGAGGAAGCAGGCTCCATTCAATCGACACCACCCACCCACCCACCCTGAGGTAACACAATAAAGCCCACAAAAAAAATCTCAACATTTGGAATGTTGTGAGCTGGAGCTGGACTTTGAGAACTCCCTTTCCACTAGATCCAAAGCTATGGGTTTGGATAGGGAAGAGGGAGAGTGGTCTAGAAAGGAGGAGGAATCCTAGGACAGTTCCACCAAACTGTTTGCTAGGTGGCACTACCTAAGGCTCTTAAAGAAGGTTATTAGTATCCTCAAGTACCAGCTAAAGGAGGGTAACTAGTATACTAAGAACTCTGCTTTGGCTAATCTTGTTAGAACCTTCAAGCAGCCACCTAAATGTATTTCTGGCTGCCCCTTTCCAGATCCCTTTGATACGATCATCAAAAAGGAGTGGGCTTCTCCCAGCAACAGTACCCCCCTGAGTCTGACACCTGAGAAATATGCTCTGAACGAGGAGGCCATGGAGGACTAAAAAGTAGCGCTGGTGGATGTCCCAGTGGTGACTCTTCCTTCGGGAGTAATCTTTTCAAAGGATGGGGAGAATGTCCCTAAATATTCCCTATGCCACGAAAACCAACAGGGCCCTTTAAAAGCACACGAAGCCTCCTCATTGGCGGTTAGAGCATTTGCCGTCTGAATCACTATTAGTGATGTTGGCAAATTTCATAACTATCTAGTTTGTAATTACATAGTATCTCAAGCTTCTCCATCCTAGCTGTTGGGTGTGGATTGTAATACAAGCCCTAAAAGAACCCCTGCCTTTCCCTCCTATTATTTGCTCACCAATGTGCAGAGCGGTGGTGGCTGCTGAGGCAGTGGTGAGGAAGGTCTCCCTTTCTCTGCATTTACTTGGCTACAACATTAACCCAGGCAGTATGCCCTACTTGCAAAGGAAGTGTAATAGTTAAAGCTGCATTCCAAGAGAAAAAGGGTGAAGAAGAAGAGAGGGATGGAATGAGAATTTGCTTTCAAAGTAGCCACCAACAATGTGTTTGCTTTTTCAAAGGAAAGGGCCTTATGGGAGGCTAGAGAACTGAGGGAGGTGTCAGGGCTGAGGATTCTGTGGATTTGATACTGTGATCATGACCTGAGTGGGCCTCAGATTAAATTGTTTTCAGATTTGATCACCAAAATAACATTTCAAATCAAATTGGAAGAGGTGTGGTTATTTCACACAGCTAGTCGAGATATTTCCCCAGAACTATGTCTTTTAATTGCTACCTACCTCTAATCTCCTTTTATGGTTTCTGTTAATTGGGACTACACTTACTAAACATGCAGGTGAATTGGTGCACTTCAGAACATGCATCTTCATTTATGGGACTTAAACCACATCTCTTACCTTCATACCATTTCTCAACATTCTCTTATCATCTCTGGCCATTTCCCTACATTATTATGGTCATCCTGTTATTCATTATTTATAACATTTCTTTTTTTTTACCACTTTGTTGCTAGGGTAACGTTATCACATACTGTGTTGCAAGATTTCTTGCTTCACTTCTTTGTATTTAAACTATCCTTTTCATCAAGTTTTGTCAACGTCCCTCTTCTGAATGGGTGAAATACTTCCTGCTGCTGATCAGAGATTGTGCTGGCCTGGCCAACTCACTTAATATGTAGTGCCTTTCCTACAAATTGCTTAATCCTATAATCCACAACCTTGATTATTAATTTCACTGATTATAGTCAAGAGCTGAAGCCCATAACGATAGGCATATACAGTCCTTGTGTAAAGTGTGAAGCAACTCCAATGTACAGTTTAATTGCCTGGACCTTGAATGGAGCCATTTGCCAATATTAAGGTATTCTGATGAAGCTCTTGATGTCTTCAGGGAGTCCTAGCTAGCTAAGTTTGTGTGAACTAAGCGAGTGGCTTCTTTTTAAGGTTCAAGTTGGGAATGTTTTGAAATGTTTCCAAAGAGGCATGGAAATAGGACTTGACATAACCCTGTTGAAGAGGCAAGGTTCCATATTTCCATATGAGTTTCTACTACTGGGATAAGAAATTTGTTTCCTCTTGTGCTCAGCACAAGTGCAGATTTTTGTGACGCATTTTGCAGTCAACTCTCCTCCAGACTGACATTTATTCCAATATACAGTTTAGCTCTATAGAGCATGTAGGGATGAGCCGCTGACCCAGCAGAACCGTAGGCAGAGCGCTTGGCATGCCGGCCCAATCCACGCCTCTCTGGTCGCACTCTCGGGCTTCCCCCCATCCCCACCCACCCCCCCGGTGAGTCACAGGTCATGAACTACCTGGCTCACAGCCACCAGGTGTCCCAGACAAAGGGATAATGGGCCCTTGCCCCCAGGCGTGGATTAGGCCCAGACACGGACGCTTCCTCCTGCACATACCAGCCCGATGAGATCATGCATCACCTGGACGATCTCCCTCGCTCTCCGCCAGCTTCCTCCCGGGCCTCCTCACTGATCCACCCCTTCACCCCAGAGAAAACTCCTAATAAAAGGTGTCAGGAACTAGCACGCGGCAGAGTTGCCAGGATCATGGACCCCCGCGCTCCCGCTGCTGGCTCTCTCCACCAGATGATATCTCCGCGTCTCGTCTCGTTCTTACGGTGACTCCGCGTGCACGACTACAGAGCAATATACAGTTTATTAATATGAAATTAATATCTGTCATTCTGTGAAATAGGTTAGGCAGGTAGATGTTACTTCTTGCCAATGAGGTTTCCGTTTCATGATTGTTAAAAATTGCTCATTTTGAATTAGTATTTTTTGAAATCCATTAATATTTCAATGCCAAGTTAGCATCTGGCAAGAGGTACTTATTGTCAAGGGGAAATTCCATTTGCCTGAACAACCTGTTCACATTTAAACAGGAAAATTCAGAATTGATTTTAGGCTTTTCTGACTTAGATTTGTTAACCTCTTCCATTTTAAATGGCTAATATTGCTGATGGAACTAACATATCTTTAGGATATAATATGGGCCAAAGAAGATCAAAAATATTACCTTCACTAATGCCAGTATTTACTGAATATGTTAAGTCACTGAGTATGTCTGGTCAGACAGGAATAGCAAATCTGCCAATGATGCTGAGTTAGTACTTCTGTTTATGATTCTTTACTATTCAGCTGGGGAAACTCAGAAAGAGAGACATGGTGCTCTTCCTCTTCCCTGCAAAATGGGGAGAAAGAACCAAAGTTATATGCTATTGATGTGATTATAATGTCCACTCAAGCAGACTTTGAAATCTATGTGCATAAATGCAGTCAGGTCGCAGCTGACATATGGCTACCCCAGCAAGAGGCTTTCAGGGCAAGTGAGAAGCAGAGGTTGTTTGCCATTGCCTTCCTCTGCAGAGCCTTCCTTGGTGGTCTCCCATTCCAAATGCTGAGCCTGCTTAGTTTTCGAGATCTGATAAAATTGGACTATGCCATGCTTCCTTCCCCTTTGAAATCTAAAGGATAATTGTTTAGACAGACCTATTGCACTTCTGCATTTGTCTAATTCTTCCCTTCCCTCCCACAAGACAGAAAAGTGCGATAAAAAATATCACACCTCCCTGTTTCTTCCTAGTTGTGATGGAAAAGAGAAAGCAGGGGATATAGGTTTCCTTCCCCAGACTGTTGAACCTACTGATGCTATAGATAGATTGCCAGCTCCCTTACTCACTGTAAATTTAACAGTGATCATATATGCCTTGGGTACAGATTGCTGGCATGGGGATAGCCTGAGAAAGCAAATAAGCTGGGGAATTCAGATCTCCCTTGTGCTCAATTAGCATTGAAATTGCTAATGCCTTGGCCAGGGGGCCAGGGCAAGGGAGAAAGAAACTAAATTGTGTTATTGGGAAGAGGGTTAAATGTATGTGTATGGTAGGTTAGTGACAGTTTGCAAAGAGGAAAGCTGGAAAAACTGTATTGTTTTAAAATGAAAGTAAAAGCACCTGCGAACATTCACATATCTCTGATTGTAATATCAAATGTCCATTTACTTCACGTGCGGTTCGGATTGAAACACTATCCACAGTGCAAAGCCATGTAAAATACACTTGGATTTCCTGATCTTCCTGCTCATGTGATCTGATGGCAGTAAATATTTGGGCAGGTGACTCGTGTGTATTATCTACCAACTAACTACCAAGCCTTTTGTGGTTCATATAATTAAAGACTACACCTACCTAATTTCCTAACTATCCTATTGGATCAGGAAGTCTTTCATACTTTCATTCTTGCCTGGTTTTAAACTACTAACATAGAAGCACTCAAGCTGACTGACCAGTTGCTCATAGTATTACATTCCTCCCTGCCTTTCTGTAGTCTCTGCTGACATGATAGGACACTTTTAGACATGTAGGATATTTATTTAAAGCTATCGGTGGCAGATCATCTCTAACAAGCAGAAGCTGAAGTTCATAAGGGGAGAGTTCTCATTGTTAGATCTTGGCTACTAGCAGCCTTTCCCCATTCAGTCGCCATGGCAACAGGTTTTTTGGATCCAAGGGAAAAAATCATGTAAGCTTTTTAAAAACGATTATGTAAACCGTTATATCCCCTCATCTGACATCTGAGTCCCTGCAAACTGACGGAAGAATGAAAAGGAAATAATGAGGTAGCTTTGTTCAATTTCTTTTTCAGGCAACTGGCCCTTGTTTACCACCAACAACCCCTTTAATGTGCTCAGGCAACTAATTTCCCCCACCCATATTGCATTTTCAGCTGTTAGAATATCTGCTTGGCAAATATCCTGATTGATAAATGTAGGTTATCATCCTGTCCATAAAACCGGCAATGACAGCTCCTTGTCAAATGCTACAAGTTGAGATTTGGTCAGTGCTTAATTTTTGGTAGGATCTAGCTGCAAGCTGTTTTCTGGTGATATAGTAGTTAATATAGTATAGAGCCCTGGGCCACAGAATGGTAAGCTGCAATACTACGCTCAGGACCTAAATTTGATCCTGACGGAAGTTGATTTCAGGGGTGACTTTGATAGAACCTGGGTGCAAAACCTGATAGAAGGTTTGCTCACATAACCTATCCTTAGCAGAGTGGAATAACACACGCAGCAGAGTTGTTAAGAAAGTTACCTCTTTTTTATAGAGAGAGAGTTTAAAAAGATAAAGCAGGCTACAAAACATATACACAAAAGAAAGCAGCAAAAAAACCTGAGTTCATAAGCACTGGCATAAAACTCAGCAATATCACAAAGAAGTATCATACACAGTAACGTGCATGAAGAGAGAGAGAGAGAGAGAGGTAGCAATAGTAGCAGAAGTAGCAGTAGAAAGAATGTAGAAGCCAAGCCCCAATTAAACAGCTGGTAAAAGTCACTTCAATTAGGCAGCTGCTCAGCATTATCCCAAGGACGCAAGTGGTATTGCTCCTACAAAACTCAAACATACATAGATGCCAAATACTCTAACAGACTTGGCCTTCCATCCTCCTGAGAGCGGTAAAATGAGTACCCAGCTTGCTGAGGGTAAAGTGTAGATGACTGGGGAAGGCAATGGCAAACTACCCTGTAAAACATAGCCTGCCTTGTAAATGGCCGAATACCCACCGGGAAATTCAATCTAGATCAAACCAAGTTTGAAAATAAACTGCACCTTTTCATCGAGGTTTCAACCTCCCCACTGCAGCATGTTTCCAGTGAAGACATCTAGGCCTATCTCGGATTCAAGAAATGTAACAATCCCCACTACCACGCGATCAGCTTGGCGGGTCTCTTCTGATTGGCTGTCATGCCATGTTGGGGCGGGACCTTTTTTTGTTCTCCTGCAAAAACGTGCTGACGTTATGTCATCATAACGTCAGCACGTCTTCAAGTTTCTGGTTGGTTCTCGTTCTCTCGTGCTCTCACGAGAACAGAACCGCGCACACTGATTGGTTGTAAGGCATTTGGGTCACGCTCCATGGCGGGAAATTTGAACCAAGATTAGACCCCCCTGATCCTCCCCTCCAAACTGGATCGAAGACGTGTTTTTTGAAAAAGTAGTACTTTCAAGCATGTTTGACAAAGACGCAGGATAAGGGGGAGAATGAGCGCCAGAACCGGGATGAATCCTTGTTCGTCAATCAGGCAATGGGGAGTTCTTCCTGAGTCCTTGATATTTCTTGTGAGTTTCACGTGATTAATTGACTGTGGGGAATTGGCCAATGTTGTGAGGTGAGGTCACCCTGTGGGTCAGTAATGACCCAGTGTTTGCATCTTTACCATTTAGTGGTTAGTGTCAGACTAGGACTGGGAAGGTTGCTGCTCTGCCATGTAGCTTGTGGAGTGACTTAGAATTAATCACTCTAATATTCCTGTAGCGAAGATAAAAATATGGAAAGGGAGAAGAACTATGAGCAAAACTGCAGGGATTTAGTAAATAAATAAAATAATTTCTGATGTGTGGAACTCCCTGCAACTTTCTGAGTTAAACCCTTCTTTTGCAGCTGCAAAAACCATATTCACCTATTCAGATTCCTCAAGGTTAAACCTTAGCATAAATGAGACTTTGGTTTTGATCCTGAAGGTCAGTTCTTGATGGTAAGTTATCTAGTGCGGATTATCAATGCTGTCAGAACCACAGACATATTCCTCTAAGCCTTCCTCTTAGCCTAAGACTTCAAAAGAGTTAGAAGGGTGCAACTGTTCCTAGGGTTGCTCTGTTAAGGTTGCTTGACACATTCGTTGGGTTGTTCAGTTTATCCCTAAAATACTTTATGTGTACATGTAAAAGCATGTTTTTACATTATCCGTGTGAGTGTTGTATTTTTCCGGCCAACTATATGATAGGGATATATGTTGCCAGGAAATAGGATTGTTTCTAGCTCCTTGCCCATCCAATCATGGTGGAAAATGTGCTCAAAGAGCGTTTATCCGGAAACAGTACCAAAACTGATATAAATCCATGTATATCAATCAACATAATGTCCTGCCTAAAAAGACTTAATACCCAAGGCTGTTGACCTTATGAATGCTTGTTAAAAAAAAACCCAGATGAGTCACTTAAAAATAGCTAAAAGCAAAAAACAACTTAATGTTGAAGAGTTTGGTTTTTATTCTGGTTCCCTACTTCTTTGCTGAAGCAGAAGTATTTTTGGAATACATAAAGTCTGTTCTTCAAGGGTTCTGTCTGTCTTGCCTAATTAAGCTCTTTAAAATCTGCAGTAATTTTTAATCGTTTATTAAATAAGCCTGCAGCTTCTTAAATTCTTGGTATAACACTCTCGCTGTACGTGATTCTTTATAAGGTAACATAAGAGCGCATGCAAAAAAAAGATAGTGCCTCATCCCAAGGAGCTCCCAATAGGCAGTGGAGGAGGCTTGGCTGCTGAGGTTTCAGGGGCAATGCTGTTCCATGAATGTGTGTTGTGGGGAGGCTAAAGGGCGAAGACCAAGGCTTTACAGAGCAGAGATCTTAAAGAAGCAAAGGCGGCACCATCCAAATGGGAGATTCTAGGTATAAGGGGCAGCATATGGAAGTGACTGCTCTTATAATAGAGAAGGAATGCATATAAAAAGGTATCTTTGTAGAGTAACACATAAGAAGATCACAAGTAAACAAAAGGAAGACAGCCCTGAATATTATCTACCAACCTCTAAAATGTTCTACATAAGAAGATTTTTTTTAAAAAAATTGGGACATAACCATAACTGGTATGCAAATTTAAGGCTGTTTCTCCACAGCCAATTACAGTGTTGTGCCATCAGTATTATTGGCAACGCTGCAGCAACGGAGCGTTTGCATGGGCAGGTGCTCCGTGGACAGGTAGTGCATCGGCTGAACCGCAGCACTTCGCACCGCTGCGCTTTGCAAATGGCATTCTTTTTTCCCCAGGGTAGATGTCACGGGTGTTCAGCGCCAGGATTGGCCAGTGTGGGCTGCCATTGTGCGGGGCGGGCTCTGCGGCACCAATTCCTAGCAGGCGCTTTGCACAACGCTGGCTGCAGAGCACCGTTGTTAAAAAGACTTCATCATTGAGCGATTTTTGAATACACCATTGTGGGGCCACTGGAGCGTTGCTGCATTGCTGCAGTGTCATTTCTGCAGTGACTCCCTGCCCATGACACTGTCTTTACCATCATTTTACTGGGGTTTTTTGTGGCCCATGCAGAAACAGCCTAAGACAACCCCCTTTTTTTAAAAAAAAAATGGAGTACTGGGGGAGGGTACCTCTATTTTCTCCTCAGAGGGGAACAGTGAGAAACAGTTTCAAGTTACCCCTTCCAAAAGTCTCAACTAATCACTTTCAGAGGGTGTATTGGAATGCTATTTCACCGTTGACAAACTGAAAAGGATTGAGAGTTGGATGTTGGTGAGAAGATGGATTAAGAGGTCTGTTTATTAGGCAGGGAGTCCATTAGGGACTTAATGTATTTGAAAGATAGGTAGGGCTTGGGTAAAGTTCCTGTCAAAAACTGAGAGAAGTTTAAAGGCCTTTCTCTTCCATGCCATATGTCTGAATTAAACAAGGAAACTACTTTGTAACTGCTAAACTTTCTCATACACACACACACACACACCCAAGCTATGCAGACAACTGAAATCTGTTTCTGAGTTGTTTTCATCAAGCCTTGTATATGGCACTTTGAGCCTATCATCTCCTCATGATAGGCCAATTGAATGCTGGGTGGCACCCTGAGACCGTGCAAGTATGGAAGTATAGAAAAGAAGCTTGAAGGGTGTGAAATTTTTCTAAGATTTTAGATCTAGAGGTAATATGTTGCCACAGGAGCCAAAAGCAGTTTATGTTGTTCTTCTTTTACCAATTTTATTCTCGCAAAAACCATGTGAGGTAGGTTAGGCTAACTGTCTGACTGGCCCAAGGTCACCCAGCGAGCTTCTATGACAGAGTAGGGATTTGAATGTGGGTCTTCCAGCTCCTAGTCTTATACTCTAATCGCTGCATCACACTGCTTTTGAATTTTTCCCTTTAAGTGTGACCTCACTAGATAATGCTGGGCAGCCCACTATACGTCTTCCTTAGTTCTCCAACTTCAGTACAAGTGTTCATTGTAAGAGTGCAAATGAACACACAAAGCTGCTGGTTCATCGAGATCAGTATTGTCGAGTCAGGCTGACAGCTGCTCTCCAGGGTCTCAGGCAGAGATCTTACACCTTATCTACTACCTGGTCATTTTTAACTGGAGAAGTGGAGTACTGAACCTGGGACTGTCTACATGCTAAGCGAATAGTCTTGCAATGAGCCACTGCCCCTCCCCAAGGAGGAGGGAGAGTAACAATTGTTTTCTGCCTAATAATAATAGAAATGATCATATAGAAATAGTTTGAGTAAAACGAAGAATGGGCTTTCCCTAAAAGTAAACTATTTCATCCTATTTGTTGTCTTCTTTCCTAGCTAGCAGCAGTTAAAGCACTCAAGGTTTCTCTGTAACACCTTTTTTCCTGTATAAAGAGTAGAGACTGAGCTGTGATAATTGTTTCTTCACTCTCAAATAGCTTCCACCAACTTTGCATTGCAACTTGAAAAGAAGAGTCATTGAGAGATTCAAGAAGTCCCTCTTCAGCCAACAGAGCAATCCATGTAACTTGAAGTCTGAAATTAAAAAGGTGCGGTATTCTAATGGTTGTTTTTGGGAGATCATGATTTTGTTACCTGAAATGAGGGCCATATGTTTACAGGAGATCTGGGGCAGTACTTTTACGGATCAAGTAAGATGTTCCATGTTCCTGAACCATCTTCTCCATTGTCAGGGTTTATACTGTAAATCATTTTAGAAGAAAATTAATGCTTATCTGATTGTTCTTGAAATAAAAATGCATTTAACATTCACGGAAGCAAATCTCTGACTATTGTGGGTAACAACAGATGACCTTGCAGATGAACAAGGAAGAATGTAAAGGGTGATGAGAAAGGAAATCTAGTCAGGATTTGAAAGGTGGAGAGCTTTGACTTCTAAACATGAACACCTTTCTTCAACTGACAAGAATGTAAATGCATTTTGATGCTAGATAATCTTGCCATAGCCCTTCATATCATTGCTTTCCAGCCTCTTGAAAGATCTCATCTGCCTAAAAATGGTACTTTGGATACAGTCAAACAACTGTTCCAAAACAGTGTATTAACCTACCAGTATTTTTACATGAACTTATTTGGAAAATTTGCTGGAATTTGTGTGTGTGTGTGTGTGTCAGTGTGTGTGTGTGTGTGTGTGTGTGTGTGTGTGTGTGTGTGTGTGTGTGTGTGTGTGTGTTAAATGTAGCATCTGATAGGAGAGGATGAAAGGCCATTTGAGGTGTGATAGTTTCTTATCTAAAATGTGTACTCTGTTCCAATGAAGGGTGTTGGCACAGAAGTAATCAAGAAAGTAACTTTTTCTGCCCTTACAAAGGGAGGAAATGGCTTAGCTATTTGTTGATGTATGAAACACTGGGTTATGCTCTGTCTAAAGCTTCTGTGTTTGGAACAGTGTTTGGAACTGTGTCTGTGCACAGTAGCATGACATCCTCCTATCTCTTTCTGTTACAACCAGAAACACCCCCAGAAGTGCTGCTTCCGGGGCATAGGGGACACCAACAGGCAGCTTGAAGGGGGAGTTGGAGGTAGTGGTGGGATTCAAATAATTTAACACCTGGTTGTTTACAAGCACCATTTTAACAACGAGTTCTGCTGAAGTGGTGCGAACCTGCTGAATCCCACCACTGGTTGGAGGGATGTCATGGGAGGGAAGAATCATCACAAATCACTGCTCATTTTAATCAGTATCCATCCCACTGAGAAGAAGAAGAAGAAGATTTTTAGATTTATATCCCCCCTTTCTCTCCTGTAGGAGACTCAAAGGGGCTTACAATCTCCTTGCCCTTCCCCCCTCACAACAAACACCCTGTTAGGTAGGTGGGGCTGAGAGAGCTCTGAAAAGCTGTGACTAGCCCAAGGTCACCCAGCTGGTATGTGTGGGAGTGCCCAGGCTAATCTGAATTCCCCAGATAAACCTCCACAGCTCAGGCGGTAGAGCGGAGAATCAAACCCGGTTCCCCCAGATTAGATACATGAGCTCTTAACCTCCTACGCCACTGCTGCTCCTGGACTGGACACTAGAATGCCAACCATTGTTTTAATCACTCATTCTGTTCTCGTTTTGAGGGATCTGGTTTAAAATTTAATGGGAACAAACAACCTGGAAATTGTAGTATGCAGGCCGAGGCCTAACAGGAAGGGACAGAGGTTTCTCAGAGGAATATGATCCATAATATAGAACAGGTGCCCCTCAATCATTTTCCTTTCCTGCTTGGGTTAAATAGCCCTCTCTTCCCCTGCTCCCACAAAAACACTGAAACCCACTCAAAGCATCTCAGTTGTGACCTTTTAACTCTGACTAAAAAAATTACAATACTCACTTTAAGCTCAAGACTGTAGATTGTGGTTGTCAGTACAATATTATGAAAATCTCCCAATTTAAATTTGCTGAGATCTGTTCACCTGGCTGAGACCAGCCAATGCTTTGCCAGCCAGTGCCTGTCATTTTGAAGATCAGAAATTTCTCCCGTATTTCATCTGCTCTGACCATTGTCACTTTTCTAGACAACTTCAAAAGGATTGAGCACCCTGGAGGGATCAAAATGGCTGAAATTGCACAAATGTCAATAGGTCCTGCTAAGCATTCAGCTGTAATGAAAATCAGGCCTGCATATAGGCCCTGAAACTAACCATTTGGACTTCGCTTGGCTGCATTTGAGATACATTTTTGAGAGGAGTTTTTTCTCCCTTGTTATCATAGGGCCATGGCTTTTAATGCTTGTCAAACAAACATTCAGACCAAATAGCATTTCACCAGTGATGGGATCCAAAAATTTTAATAACAAGTTCCGATGGTGGTGGGATTCAAACAGTTGCGCCGCTGCACACACGCACCTCCAATCCCTATTGGGCAGGGAGGTTGCTTTAGTAACCCCTTCTTGGCACTCAGAAAAAATTAGTAACCACTTCTAGAGAAGTGGTGAGATCTGGTTGGGTCCCACCTCTGCATTTCACTCATGAGAAGTGATTAACACACATAAGCTCTTGTGAAAATCACAGCACTAAACTTTATTTTTTCAAACAAAGGAGGACAGGTTAGCCCTAGATCAAAGTTTTATTTTATTTTTAGCACAAAACATGCAGGCAGAGTTTTATAGATGAAAAGAGAATTCCACCTCTGTTAAGTGCCTCCCTCCCATCCAGGTATGTCTTACAGATTTTCCTGCTTCAATTTTAATTCATTTTTCCTTTAGAGCATTTTTATATTTCCAAGACGTGATTTCTCAAAAGTTAAATATTCGTTATTTGTTAATAGTTTATGTAGTTAATATTTAGTTAATATGTCATTTACTTTGTTAATATTTTATTTACTTTGTTAATATTTTATTTAGTTTCTTGGTAAATATTCCTTACATGTTTTTAAACTGCATTAAGATGCAAGCATATTTTTGATGAAAGCATATAAAACTTAAAAATACAAATAGAATCACTTCTTGTTCCAGTCAGCCTAACTGAAGAGGGAATTAGTTAGGATGGTAGCCATCTGCAAGTATTTGAAGGGTTGTCATCTAGAGGATGGAGCGGAGTTGTTTTCTTTTAGCCCAGAAGATCAAACCAGAACCAATGGCTTGAAATTAAATATTTCGAAGAACTTCCTGACAGTTAAAGTGGTCCCTCAATGGAGGTGGTGATTTGTCCATCTTTAGATGTTTTTGAGGAAACGCTAGATGGCCACCTGAAAGCAGTGCTGATTCTGTAAACTTAGGCAAATTACAAAAGGGAGAGCAGGAAGGCTGGATCAGTGTTCGACTCTCGTGGCCCTTTCTTACAAGCCCATGATAATGCTAATTGCCACTCAGGGGTCAGGAAGAATTTTTCCTCTAAGCCGGCCTGTAACCACCCTTGAAAATCCAACTGGAAATTGTCTTGTTAGCCATGAGTGGCCCATCTATAGAAAAAGATCTGAAAGGAATCTCAAGGATCATCTTGCCCCGTGGTGGCAAACCTTTGGCACTCCAGATGTTATGGACTACAATTCCCATCAGCCCTTTCCAGCATGGCCAATTGGCCATGATGGAAGGGGCTGATGGGAATTGTAGTCCATAACATCTGGAGTGCCAAAGGTTTGCCACCACTGATCTAGCCCAGCCTTTCACACAATGTAGGAACAGCTACATCCACTCCCCCAAATGACCCCTGCTCAATGCCCACAGGAAGGCAAAAAACCTCCAGGATCACTGCCAAATCTGGTTTAGAGGAAAATTTCTTCCTATTTAATTAGGATTATAATTCCAGAATTAAAAGGACTGTGGAATCAATACAAAGGGTATGCCACCAGTTTTGCACCTACCAGTTCTCAGACTTTTTGAGTTCTTTTCTCCTGTTCTTCTTTATGGGACCCAACTGAACACCCGTAATCTGTTTTGCCTGTCAGAATCCTGTATCCAGTTGTGTGTGTGCAACGTCCAGACTACAAGGATGTGTGAAATGCTGCATTCATCCAATACTGGCATTAGAAAAGGAATATAGCAGGAAGTTTCTTATCCTTCCTAAAACTCTACCCAAGATGTTGTTTAAAAAAAAGGCAGCGATTCCCAAATCAAATTGGATTGATTCAGCAAGTCAAAGAGCAGTCTCACCCCCTCACAGACACAAATGCAATATAAATTGATGAAGATGTTCTGTTAGGGGACATTCAATACAATTGTGTGTTGGAAACTGGTAGAAGGAAGGCTCATCTTTCTTCAGGGGTCTCTCTTTCCATGGTGGTTTGCATGCCATATACGTGCACACCTTGTGATCTCCATCCTTTGAGGACCCCCGTGTACCATTTGAGAGCTGCTGGTTGTTCTTGCAAAACATGCAAATTTTTGTCATAAGGACAGCACATAATTGGTTTGGGTCTTCTGGAGCAGGCTTGAAATCAACTGTGGTTCTTCATCCTGAACAAATTATCAGTCTTTGATTTAACTAGATTCTGAAGAGTTTTGAGAGTTGTTTAGATCAGTAGCTATCTATAATCATATTGACAGGGTAAAGGAATGAAGTTTATATTCATGTTTGACTTTTGCAGCTACTTCAAGGTTCTCCAGAGCTGATTGAGCCTAACTTTTTCACAGCAGATTGTCACTTACTGCTTCACTCCTCAGGTGGAAACACATTTGTCCCGGAAGACAGGTCAGGTAAGTTCAGCAAAAACCATAGCTTTCAACTTTTTCCATTGGCTTCTGCTATTGACATCTGCAAGGTCTAATTAAGCCAAATTACCATTACAAACAGTCATTGCAATGTGGTAAATAAGTAAATATTTAACAGTGACAATATATACAGTCCCGAGTCAGCAGTGTTCAAGTCCATTAATGCATATGGGATAGAATCATAAAGTTGCTCCTTAAACTTATCCCATGTGATGACCTGGTGAGATGGAATTTGTGTATTCTGACCATGGTTGAACCAAGTTTGCCCTGTTCCCATAATGGTAGTTATAAATAGGTGGGTTTTATTTGTTTGGTTTTTATCCTGTGCTAGATTGGTAGGACAAAAAGGTGGGCACTGTTCAGGATTGTATGCACTTTGTTTTATACATCCTAGAGTCTAGTGAGAATGATTTCACATTAAGGTCACTTTGTAGAGAAAGAAGGTTACCAAGATATATCAGCAGAGCAAAAAACAGGATTGGGTAAGAAAAGCCAAGAAACTGAGAGTAGCTACACTTGTGAGGGGAATGAGAGATGAGATATAGGCAGGAGCATTTATACAGAAATACTGAGTAGGCTCTTATGAGTATAAAATCTTAACAAGAAGGATGACACAGTCATCTCAAAAAGCTGAGATGTTACTTTAACAACAGCATTCAGAATAATCAGAGGAGGAGAAAGACTAGCAAGCAGGAAGTTAATTATTTTTTATGACCCCATTTAAGCTGGTGTATAAATCATCCTAACAGAACTGGTTTTGAAAGAACCATACGTTTTGTGGACTTTGATACTATGTCATTCAAACTACAGTCTTAATAGAGAAGATGTTCTTATTTACTTACTGCATTTATATAATCTCAATTAATGTACTGCATTTGTGTACCAGTGAGCTCAGGATGGTTTACAAAGTGAAAATCAATCAGTAAAATTCTCCTTGTTAGTCTTTTCTGAGAGCTGGCATGGGAACCCTGGCCCGGACTTCTCTTCCACCTTCCGCTTAGGGCACACAGTGGTCTTCTTTTCTCCAGTGGGCACACAATATGGTTGTGGCAAGTTGTGATGTCACTTTGTCCAGCCTTCATTTGAAATAGCAGTAGTTTGCCATGATAGTTGCTGCTTTTCAGCCAGCTAAGATAGGCTATGTTAATAGGAGTTAGGTTCATATATTGCAGAATGGTACTATAGTTTACGCTTTGTTACAAGTACATTCTTTAAGCAGAGTAATGTTATATTGTATTTGAAAGCCATCTTTCACTGTCTACTGGAACGGGTTGGGAGGCAAGTCAGAAAACTCCTTGTCCTGACTAAGGACTAAGGACATTGTATTTCCTTCATTTGTCCCCTTACCTTTTTCTCAGTGAGGGTCCAAAGCAGTTTGTGTTAGTCTCCTTGCCTCCATTTCATCCTCACTACAACCCTGTGAGGCGCAGAGGCTGAGAGCGTTTCACTGGGCCAAGCTCACCCAGTAGTTTTTCCCCACACTTTTTAAATTTAAAAAATGGTCTACAATTATTCTGTTTATGAAATAGGAATGTCTAGTTATCCAGCATTATTCTAATATAAATTATCCTTATATAATTTACTTGTAGGTCTTCCTAGCACTTTTGATGTGGATGAAGGAATAACATATGAACAAATGCAGGTCAGATGTTAATATTATGTTCACCAATTTTGTTAATTTTCTGCTTCTCTCTATTAACATCTACTGAAATTCAGCATTCTTACATTTTCTAGACTGTGGTTGAAGAGGTTCTAGAAGAATGCGGGTATTACAATTTCACCTCAAACAGGTAAAACTGGGCTTCAGTACAAAAAGATAAAATATGGTATGCTAGATAAGCGCAACTTTGTATACTACTTTGTAACTCTGACTTTCTATTACTGTTATAATTTAATGCATGGTTTTATGCTATGTAGGCTTATGTTGGATAAAAGTGGTGTCGCATATTTTTGCCAATAGTTTGATGGTCACAGCCGCTTCATTCTAACAGAAGAACAGCACATCCTTTGTAGCAGTTTCCATTGATAATATCTCTTCCTCCAGCAGAAGCAATTTTGAAATGAAAGGCACCTCCATCCTATTTATGTTGACAGACATGGATTAGTTATAGAAGCCCTTGTGAAAAAACAAATGATGGGGGGAAAAATAAGCCAGGCCTAAGATCTAGTGTAGCTAATACTTGGTTTTGAATGTAATACAACAAGCAGAACTGTGATGAGGCCTGGCATAAGGAGGAGAGTAGGTGTGGGTATGAAATTTAGAAATAGTTCAAAGAAAGCATTCAGTTTTTGCAAAACAAACAAATAAATCCAACAACCTATATATCATTCAGTGGCTGTGCTGATATCTGCCACTGTTCTACTTATTCTCTCCATCTTGCTTGCCATTGTTTCAGTCTTTCCTTAAAGTGACTGGGCTACATTTACAGGAGAGGTTGGATGTCTCCTGTTCAACTGGTTTAAATGAGATTCTACTCAAGTGACGAAAAGAAAACACAAAGAACAGATCCTCAGGCATCCAAACTGCCATTTCATACTAAAATCAAAATTTGCCCCCATCAGATTTATATAAAGTAGAGAGCTAACAACTCACTTTTCAATAAGGGACACAGCATCTTGTGAGTACCACCTTCCTTGAATTTCCCATAGAGTTTGATGATGCTTATTGTTTTTAACGAGAAATTGTCAAGGCTGACAACCAAAAGAACATCAATTTGGCTTCTAGAGGTATTAGTCACCAACCTTTCTTAGTAATGTTAGTGGTAGTTATACTAAGAAGTCCAGGTTGCATTGGTGGTCAGTTTTCAGAATTCAGGTTGGCGTTTCACTTGTCACTTTTGAATGCAAAAACAACCCAAGGCTTATAGGACCAGGGTTTGTATTCTTTTCACCAGTCCTCCCCACCCCCCCACCCCCTGGTTCTGCTAACATCTCCATTGTACATCTGTTTGTTAGCACATAGATTCAGCCTTTCTCAAATGCCTGTAAATGCTACAGAATTTCTCATTCTGTAAAACACTCTTAACTTTTTTTAGGTATCAATATTATCCATGCGGGACAAGGAATTATCCAGCCAGAAGATGAGCATCTGATATTCTGACCAGAGTGACATATTTTCGAATGAGGTCTTAACTGACTTGACTTCAGGTTTTCATTATCTCATTGCCAAAGGGATGTACTTTGTTCAAAGCATGAGGAGGCGGGATCATTTAGATATGTGGGGTAGGCTACCAATCCCAGTCCTCCAAGCAGTGCAACTGCAGTTTGCAACTTCAGCAGGAGCTCTTCCCAGTACATTTTTTTGTCTGGCAGGATACTGTGTGTGCAAAATTCTTCCTGATTCGGACATTAAGCATTACAACTTAGCAATCCCAAAGGAACTCTTACTATTTTGTATAATGTGCAATGGATTGTTAAATACTCAGGATTGCTGGAAATATATTTTACGGTTTTTAGATTTGCTTATATCAGATATTTTATCTTTTATATTAAGAGTGTTTATCTTTTATAAAGAAGAAAATTGGAAGATTCCAAAGGGAAGCAATGCCTTTGCTATATCAGAATTAAAAATAGTTAGGAACTCATTTGAAGAACAAGCTATCTACATATATGAGGCCCTTTGCTTTCCACTGCAGGGATAGGGTGTTAGACAGTATTTGCAACTTGCACAGCATCCAGGAATAATTGTTAAATGTCAGAATTGAAATTTAGAGCATGTATATATTCTATAAATAGATAAATGGTTTGTAATTGTATAAGAAACTTCTGATGCGTACATATGTATGCAAAAGTATATGAGTACACACACAGCTATGGAAGGGAATGAATAGCTAAATGCAACTGTGTTTGTAGCACTTGATGCACTTTGGAAAAATATAAATATGTGTCTGGACAATATGAATGTATAGTCTCTTGATTTATTGCTACTAAGACTTTATTTTCTTTTTAGCTATCTGTTTAGAAATATCAGCTGCAATGAATATTGAATATATGTATGGTTCTCTGGCATATCCCTTATAGAGAATCATAACCAATTTGATAAAATATTTCCAGATACAAGTGAATGTTGTTTTTAATATGCTTAACTTACTGGTTGCTTGTGAGTTTTTGGATATGTGAAGGAGATAGTGCAGAAAATATATACACAAACGTTGTTTCTGCAGTACAAATACCACCTAAAATTCCAGGCAATACATTAGTAATGCACAGTTTAATCTCATAATAAAATGTGCAGATCACTTCAGGCAGAAACAAAGATTGTTGGGCAAAAAAGGAAACATTCACATTGTAAGGGCAGAGCATAACACATTGCCATCTGCCTCATCCACATGATTAAGTTTGGTGGCAAAAAAACCATTTGAGATCTAGACAGTAGTACTTGCCAGGGCACCATGTCACACGTCTGTGTTGTTAAAACTACTTCAGAGCTTCTTCAGATTTTATTTATTTATTTATTATATTTATATACCGCTCTTCCCCGGAGGGACCTAAATTATACTGGTATTCCAGCAGTATTAGCTTCATTTAAGTCTGAATGAAAGAGGGAAGAATGCTGTGAGGGCAGCTGCCAAGAGCAGCCAGGTCCCAAAGTCGGTATTTATACTTGCAGACCATGGCCCACACTAGTGGACCTTAGTACCTGCCTACAGTGTGAAATAGTTAATGGACAGCAAAAAAATCACCCAAGGACCAACAAACAGGGGTACTTCCTGTGGGAATAAAAATAGTTCTGGTGGATGTTCTCACATGCAGGGCTTCCTGCAAACAACAGTAACAATTATTGCTGTATACCTGCCTCCGTGTGAATGCGCATTTCTCTGTGACACTCCCTCCAACTCCAGTTAAATTGACACAGAAATGCCTCTGTTTCTTCCTGTCTTATATTTTATTATCACAGCATGGTTTGTTCTCTCATCTGTGTGTAAACTATATGACATACCATAAATTCCACAAAGCTCTACTTTGTCTGGGCTGCTTATACATCAGTGACTTTAGGAACCTTTACGTGTGTATAATTTTACCTCCCATTTCCTTTGCCACTAAAAATCATAAACCAAAGGCTTGGGTAATGATTCTGGCTTTTTAAGTACCATCTGTAGTGTCTTGTGAAATAGGAACAATTTCCAAGTGTGATTACACATTTTTAAAATTGCAAATAATAAAGTACACTGATTGCTTAAAAAAAACACACAACAGGAATGTGTAATTATACTGACAACCTTCACAACTCAGCTTTCATCATCTTGGGAATTTCAAAGCAATCATAGCTCTTTACTATTTTTAGAACAGTAGAGACCACAATCATGGGCGAGAAGACAAATTTACATTTGTAATGGCTTTGATTTCAAGAGTTATCTTGTGAAGGGAGGAGAAACTGACAAGGCAGCTGCCTAGGCCATAAACGACTTCTGATAGTTCTGCCCACTGATGCTGTTACTTCATATTTACAGCCTGGCATGTCCTAATTACTAATAAATTCCCTTAATCTTAAAGCTGGCAAGACACAGACAAGCAGCCCAATCCAGGTCCCCCGTGAAGGTGCTACAGGCTCTTCCCCTCATAGAGGGGCAAATGCGCCAGCCCCTGGCTGCAGCAGAACCTTGCAATGGTCAGCTGCAATGCCAGGCCTTGTATCAGCATTCCTGCTCTGCTCCCAGCTGCGTTAGTGTGGTAGGGACATTCCCGGGGCTAGAGCCAACCTTCGTTGGGTTCCACTGCCCTTTTAGTGCCCTTGTGGCAGCGGGCCCAGCCTTGGAGATGCGCTATGTTTTCCTCTTGGGGAGAGGCAGAACCTATCCTGCCAGTCACACCAAGATGCCAGCTCTATCCACACTGATAACTCAATAACTGGACCTAACAATACCTGTCACCTCCTATCAGGTTCACTAGCTTGTTATCTTCCAACCTTACATATGCCATCAAATGTTATTAATATCCTTCCACTCTCTGCATCAGACAAACAGGTCAGTCTCTGCACATAAGAATAAATGGATATAAATGCAACATTAAGAACCACAATACTCACAAACCAGTTGGAGAACATGTTAATTTTCCAGGTCATTCCATTGCTGACCTAAGAGTGGCAGACCTTAAACAAAGAATTTTCAAAAGGAAATTACAGCAAGAGATTGCTGAACTCAGTGTTAATTCACAAATTCAGGCTAATGGTCCCCCCCAGGGCTGGATAAGTACATAGGCTTTTTAATCTCACTACCGATGCTAATTTTCTACCCCTCCCCCCAGCAGTTTCCCTCTGATTTAAACAAGCTAATTATAATAAGCATTGTACCTTTGCGTCCTTCACAAGCATTCTTTTACAACACCCCTTGCACCTTCTTACTAGGATGCAAGGACTCAGATCTCCCCTTCTGTTCTAATGAAGGGAGCTTTGACTCTCGAAGGTTTGTCCTTTGAAACTCTTTGTTGGACTCTAAGATGCTACTGGACTCAAATCTAACCAATCTTGGGAGGATTGTGGTGGTGAACATGAGGTTGCTTTGCATGTTGACGCTGGCCTTGTGAGGGCCGACCCTGCCCCTGGTTTTCTGCACAGTCATCTTAGTCATGGTTTAATATTTTCATGTGTCACAAGATTAATGTGGTCTACAAAGACAGGAAGATGCAGACACTTCAACAGTATGGATTCTGTCTTGGATTTCTCAGTTTAGTTTTTAAAAAAACACTGTATACCCATGCTGCATTTTCTCCCCCATTTGATGGACCATGAACATCAAGAAAAAGACATTCACACTCTTTGACATTTGTGACTTTTTCTGTGAGTATATGTAGCATCTTTACTATCCTTTTTACTTTCTCTTTGGAAGCAGTTTTGTGAGATTTCAGGCCTTAAAATCGATAAGCCTCACCCTAAATTCATGCCTGATCTCCATACTCAGAACCATGTGTACAGAGCCACCTGTGATATTGATATGGATTTGGAAAGCACTGTGACCAGGCAAGAAGCCCCTGGACCTGAGTGAGCCCAGCTTGATAAACCAAGCTATGCACAGAATATTATTTGAAAACACAGAAATTCTGGACCACCCTGACAACCACTATGTCAGACTACACAGAAAAGCCATTGAAATCCAGAAGCACATGGACAATTTCAACAGAAAGGAAGAAACCATGAAAATGAACAAAATTTGGCTACCAGTACTGAAAAACACTAGAATCAAGACAGTGACTAATGAACACCACCCAGACAAAGGATGTCTCCAGGCAGTAATTTGTGATTTTTTAAAAATTCTGTGTAAGGTTCAGTTTACATGACAAATCTAGGGTCATGCAAAGTGTCCTTTCACATCAACAAGTATGTAGTAATGTATTACTTTGAAAAGATTTCCATGAAGTAAAATGACCAGTTGTTATTCCTTGATGCCAGTTAGCACATATATGTTTTTCTGAATTGAGTTCAAATCATGCAGTGTTAGGGAGATTTTTCAAGCCCACCCATTTCATCATGCAAATATTGAGAAAGGAAAGGGGCCTACAAATGATTGTGAATTGATTCTTCAATATCTACGAATAATAGGTATATGTTTGAATCTCTGATACACAGTATGAAAAATGTTTTGAATTAATTAAGAATTGCCATGAGAGAACATAGGATTGGTCTTCTTCCATATTTCTGGTCTTATCCTAAACAAAAAGCTGGAAGCTTCTTGGCCAGACATCAAGACTGTGCCTACTTTTTTGAGAGTAACCCCACTGTACTGAGCAAATTTACTTTCTAGTTATCATGCTTAAGATTGACCCTATACAGGGCTATTAATTACAGTACAGACAATGTGCTATCACAGCATTGTCTGTTGGCTGACAGGGTGAAAATTAAAATGTTTTCTGTGCTTGACAGAGAAAATGGTTGATTTTCCGGTGAAGTTTTTGTTTCCTTTTTCAATACAATGTTATTTTGAGTATAATTGCTTGATCTCTGCTCAGGCTTCCAAGGTCTTTATAATCTAGAAACTGATTCTGGCTATGCATATCATTGTATTATAAAGTCTCACTACAAGCTTGTCTAAGAATGAACCTTATAGTCTGTGGTCATTTACGCACATGTGGTCTCCCTCACTTTGAGCATGCATTTCCATCAGGTTTGGTTCTCAGTTATGCACACATTTTCCCCTCTTCTGCACTCACCCGGCTCTCAGATCAGAGAATCCCCAGGCTTGCCAAAAGATCTTTAAGTGTGCCCTTTTTTCTACCTTTGCTGGGAAAGTGAAGGAGATTTCCTCAGGTTTTCTCGCTCCTACCTGCCTTTTCCTGCCCACCCCACAGTACTTCACTACTGGCCACAATTTCAGGATTGTGAATTTAACAACGCAGTTTCATTAATCTAACACTAGGCAAAAGACTCCCCACCCCCCCAAAAAGATGGCAGGCAACCTCCCAAATGAAATGTTGCATGGCAACAACAAAAAGGTGGGGATGGGCAAAATAGCAAATGGGCTGGGATAGGGAAGCAAAAAAAAACTCATGGAGGGATGATGTATACATGAAAACTCCACTGCAAAGCAAAGACTTGACTGCTTCTCAGCCACTGGATAAGTATTGAGTGCATAAATGGCTACAAGTGTTTGATTCATATGAAAAATATTCATCATCATGTAAAGAGGTTGAAGCTAGTTACTGGCTGTTCTCTGACTTATCCTTTGAGGGTCAGGTGGTTGAATGTCAGAGCAGCTTCAGAAGTTCTGCCATTGATCCATTTCAATCTGTCTTCATGTCTAATTTTGGAACAACTGCATTAGTTGCTCTGGTGAACAGTCACTCAAGGACATATCAGTGATACCACTGCAATGGTTTCACTTCCAGAAGCTACTGCAGATGCACAGTCAGCAGCTTGGGACTTGAAACTTAGCTTCTGGCTCTGTTCTTTCCCCAATGCTTTTAAATACTGGTTTTTGATCTTTGAATGGGACCATCCATAGCTTTGGGCCTAGGTGTAATCATAACAATGGTTGCTGCTTATAGAGTGAAAATGCTTGGTCTTGCTACCTATCCCACACCTGTGTTCAATAAAAAAAATGGGGAGGGGGTATCACTCAATGAATCATCATCAGTTTGAGGTGAAAACCCAGAATTGAATCACCATGTTGAGTGATGCTCTAGGAATTGCTCCCATCTTGGTGTTATCTTTGATAAAGACTGGGAAAATTTCTAGAGCATTGATTGATAAGGTCATGTCACTTCTGGATCTTTACTCAGAAGTGATATCATTATAGTCATTTCTGCGTGATCCAAATATCCCCAGTTCAGCAAGGGAAATATCCCAGTTTGGCCAAGAAGTTTGCACAGTTCCTGGTCCTAAAGTGGGTTTGTCCTGTGATGCTTCCCTCATCCCAGGATTTTAAAAAATCACTAATTTGTCAATTCTTTTAAAAAATCCTGAGTTGAACCCTCTACCATGCAAACACCACGAGAGCAGAACCAGTTTATTTTTCCTGCCCAGCCACCTGATCTCCCTGCCATCCACTCCCCACTCCCCTCACCTGACACCATGTCAGTTTTCAACTCTGCTGAGCCTGCCTCTCCCGAAATGTTCCCTCAAACACGTTTTCTGCTCATGGTATTGAGGAGTGGAGTCCCAAAATGTCCCCATTTTCTTTTCTGTACATGTACTGGTTCTTGGAGTGCATAGGTAGGGAGATGAGCACTTTGGTCCAAACGTTAGTAGGCATATCATGGAGGTGGAGGGGGAGTCTCTCATTTTCCAAAAAAAATGAGAACATGAGTGGGAATGTGATGTGATGCTGTAACCCATTGTTTTTTTGCTACGGCTTGCCGTGTTGAGGCCTGCACCGGGCACTATCAAGAACTGGAAAAAAGGGGGGGCTTCATTTTCTCCCGCTCGCTGTGCATCGACCAATCAGAAGCACAGCCTTTTTGTGGGCCAGCAATTCAAATGGCAGGGCAGAGACATTCATACAAGCTGCCACCCCAAAACAACAGCCAATCAGAATGCGGGACACCAGGGAAGTTTTCGCATGCGAGAATATGCTTGTGGTGTGAATACAAAAGACTGTGGCTCATGCAAAACAAACTGGAGTATTTCCTCCCAGTCTTTACTCGAATCCTTCACAGAAACGGGCAGTCATGCGAAGGGAGAAACAGGGATAAAATAGACCCGGATAGTAAGATACCAATTGTAACCCGGTATAATTGTGCCATGTGGAAATGGCCTGTGATATGTGATAACTTGTGCCATGTCATCCTCCAAAGTGCCCCAGGTGTTCCAGACAAAAGCCTGGCAACTCTGTGTCATCAGTTTACTGAGGATATCTAGCTGTATCCTTTATTACACCTCCAAAAGTGACTTTCTATCCTGGATGCCATGGTGAAATGACTGAGGGACCTCAAGTGAGAACGGAATGCAGACAAGACAGAAGTGATAGTGACTGGTAAAGCTAATGTTCCAGTGGGGAATTCCCTTACCACTTTTGAAGGGGGGGAGTTTAGCACTTAGCTATAAAAAGTACCTTAGGAATACTTTATCCATGCTTTTTGGTACTATCACTAGGAACTATTTTTCCTGTTGCATCTTGTGGAGAAATTATTCCTTTGATTCAGCTGACTTTGCTTAATAACCCATGCCAATATTAAACTAACTCTAACATACTCTATGAGGGCTCCACTGAAAAATACCCTGGAAATTAGGACAGATCATGGCATCTTACCCTTTTAACTGGAATCTGCAGGTTTGATCATATTTATTTATTTGGAAAAAATATGTTTGCTGCTTCCTTGGGAGCCTGCCCAAGGGGGCTTGCAAATCAAAACATAAAATATCATAAAAGTTCATTGTCATGTCTTCAGTGCAGATGTTTCTTGTGATAATCACAATCTCATTTTTTGTGGACATTTCTCAAGTTCTGGAATAGGCAAGTAAGGAATGTGGTCACCCTCTTGGTTTTTAGAAAATGCTGCCAAGCACTTTTCTGAACAGCCACAGTTACTAACACAGGCAACTATTAACTTTGAAGGCAAGAGACTACAGTTATGACTGCCCGCTAACCGTATTGTGGTGATTAGTGAACAGATGTACACCAGATGAATGATGCCAAGCCAGCCCTCTGGTTTCTCTGGACTTGGCCTAGATAAAAGAGAATCAGACACACCATAGCTTCCTCTGAATTCACCTCAACTGGTCTCACTATGTTCTTAAAGAGAATTGCTACTCAGATGCAAGGTTCTTAGGCTGTAGTTCTTGTCTTTGACTTTCTGCTGCACTTAGTAGACAAAGCACTATAATTCTAATATTTGTTAAATAAACAAAACGTATGCAAGATATTGGCAGCAAAAATTCCAGAGATCCTCAACTGAGGCCACACAATAAAAGTTATCTTCATAAATCCAGCCACTTTTGAGAGAATTATCTGATCTTGAAGAGCTTGTATGTTCCAATGTGCACACACCACTGAGGATTCTCTAGTTCAGTTTAGGACCAAAATGAGGTGGCTATTACTTTTAGGCCTGTTTGTGAACTTCCAGAGGCATCTGTCTGATTGCAATTAGAAAAAAATGCCACTCCAAATCCAGAGCCTTCTAAACTATATTTCAATTAACTCAATTTCCTACTAGATTCTTCCTTACTCAATTCTTAACATTCATCAGCAGGGGCATTTATTTGTCTCAGTCATTTGGTCAGAGAACTTCAACCATTTTATCAACTGCCACTGGGAGAGAGTGAACCTGAAAACTTTGTATATCTTTTTCTGCTTGAGTCTCTAAGAGGGAAAAAGCATGTAGTATGCATTCAGAGAGCGAGTGTAGTTTAGTTAAGAGTGGTAGACTTGAATCTGGAGAACTGAGTTTGATTCCTTGCTTCTCCATATGGAGCTTGCTGGGTAACCTTAGGCCAGTCACAGTTCTCTCACAACTCTCTTAGCCCATGCAGACACATGCAATGCCAAACCACCTCTGAACATCTCTTGCCTTGAAAACTTACAAGGTCACCATAAGTCAGCAGTGACTTGACAGCATATACATACAGCATGCATTCCACCAAAATGCATGTAGCAAAATACAAAGCTGATGTATTGATTTGTTAAGAACACACACATGTTGACTTTTAATTTAATTTAATTATTTCTCCTTTTGCCAAATGGTAGAATACTAGTGCATTGTATGTGTATGATAAGTTGTACACAGCTGATGGGATGCTATATACAACGTAGAAATAAATGAGGCAGTTGTTTGGTAAGTGATTGAGTTCATTTTTTAAATTTTTTAAAATTTATATACTGCCCTTCCCGAAGGGCTCAGGGTGGTGTCGAAGGGCTCAGGGCGTGTACCTGATGTAAACTCCTGGATTGAAACATAGTTCTACAGAAAAGTTGGCTGTTCAAGTGCTCAGATTCTCCCAGTGTTGTTGCCTACATTGTCTGTGACCTAGTTATGTATTACAAATCATATTTACTTCTTGGAAGCTGGCAGGGTTTTACCTCATAAATCTGAACAAGAAAGCCATTTCTTCCCCAGGTGGCCTATTGTGAGTCTAGCCACTATAACAGATTAAATTTGCAAGGGTGCTTCAGAAAGAATCCCTTTGCTTTCTTGATTATATGTTTGCCTGCTGTAATTGCTGCAGATTATATTAATAACCATGTAAATAATCTGCATCTCCAAATGGTTCAGGTGGAGTGGGTGCATAATCCATAATGCTGGAGTTCTGTTCACATGAGAAAGTATGTGTTGAATGAGTTTACTTTGTCACTTTGGAATCAGTTTTTTTTTTAATCAGATTTTCTCTCTCATTTGCATTGCAATATGGCCCCAGCCAGCCAATGACTTATGGGGCTCTAGAGTTTGTAATTAGCACACAGCTCCTAATTTGAAAGCATACCTTCTGAAACATGAATTTGAGGAAGGCAAGCCACGCTCAGCCAGCCAAAAATCTCTGCTGTACACAACATGTGGCATTCCAATGTGTCTGTGTCTCTTGGTAAGTTTTCCATAGGTGTGTTATCTTTGCTGTGAATATTTCAGGAGTAGGGCCTTAGAAATCAACCATATTTGCACTGTGCAAAACAGACTGAGGTTTCCACACTTTTAAATGCATCTGCTGTTGAATACTTGAGTCAGTTCCAGTGCTTTGTGCATATGCATAAAGAAGGTGTTTTGGTTCTGCAGATGGGGGGTCCTTGCCAGATGTATCCACCAAACATTGTTCGCCACAGTAGACTTGCACAGCATTTGCAAGCAAAGGCACAGCCTTTTTGAATGGTTTGCTGGGACTCCTTGTAGAATGCCGTTTCCCAGCAGCTGCAAATGTAATTTCAAGGAATACTGCAGTCAGTGCCTTCTCCAAGTTCTCCCAGTCCTGCTGTGAGATGCTCAATTCTACAGCTGGTAAAGCCGAATGCTGGTGTTTCTATGGTGATGGAGACACACTGGGCCTGTCAGTGTCAACCCAGCAATAGTCAGTGCACTTAAACGAACTTTGACAACTTCAGAGACTGACTCTTGTTAATGGTCTGCAATTATGGCTTCTTGCTCTAGGCACAGACAAGCAACAGGACTGAAAAAACGGCAGTACATAAAGGACATATTTCTACTTGTGAGTGTAACTAAAACCCAAGAGGGGTGAAGCCTGGCTAAATTAGAATCCTGTCAAGAAAATATTCTTCCGATGTGTGATCATAATACATATGAATGCACGAGTGGAATAATTCTGCGGAATATGGCATGCAGTGGTATGCTTAGTACCACTGTTGTTAAACACCCATTATGAATGGAGTGTTTTCCTCAGGGCTGTTTGCTCCAAAGTGGGGCCACAGTGGAGTCTCCTCACATTTCTCTGTTTTCATGCAAGGAGGTCCCCACTGCCTGCTGTGCAGCTTGCCTGCCCCCACTTCCAAGTCACTTCCAGTTGTCACATGATTGCCAACATTGTTTTTAAAGCCCTTAAAATTTTTATAATGACATTTCTATGTTATATCGATATTTCTGTGTTACATTTATAAGTTATATTGATACTTTTGTTCTTTTCACAAAAGCCAGCCATAGATCCCCTTGATATGCCCATGAAGCATGAGGCGGGTGCGGGGAGACTGGAAGGAGCAGAAATCCTGAAGGGAGGGAAAACATCAGGATTTCCCTGCTTTCACTAACCACGGGGCTTTCGGGATCTGCAGTGCCGTAACACAGAACATGTTGGTACAGAAATCTCTGCACCGGAGGAAACATTCCTTTGCTGTGGGGCAGAGCAGCAGTATATAATCAGCCAAAGGGGGAGGCATAGTTAGGATAACTAATTTGGGAAGTGGATTTTGTTGGATGAAGGTTCCATTGGTTTCCTTCTCTCACCTGCTATCTGGTCTTGATCCATATCATGCCACTGTCTGATACAATTACTAGAGTGCTCTACAACCCTACCCCCCAAAGCTGCCTGCATTTCCAACCAGGAGCACCTGATTACTTAGAAATCCAAAATGTTCCATCTGAATTCATTATGCAGGGTAGTCAGCTCAGAAAAACTGCTAGGTTTCTGGGCCTCTGATGACCTAGATGCCATCTTTGCTCATTTGGCTAGACAATTCAACCTCCAGTCAGTTCTGTTTTCCCTTGATTGCTCCCAATCTACATACATTAATTTAGAAACTTGTGTATTAGATGAAAAGTGGGGTGGGAGCCAACAAATACATATTTTCAAAGGAAATTGCCTATTTTTACTGTGAGCAGCAACTCTGAAGAAGCTACAGTCACCTGGAGACTTCAGAAGAAGAGCTTCACGGGGAAGGACCAAGGGTCCTTCTAGTTGGACTTTCTGTTTTCAGCACTGGCCAGCAGATACTCTGCAGAGTTCACCACTGGATGTGAAAGCACAAAATAACAAGGACAGGTCACTACACACATTTTTTAAAAATGTATGGCATATATATGAAAATATAACATGTATCAGTTGAATGGGAATGGATGACTGGGCCAATTATGGGTTCAGAAAGAAATATACCATACCATACACACATCAGAGAAATAACATTGTTTATCACTGCAGATGTTCTTGTAGTGATTCACCTTGGTCTGAGGGAGTGAATTGTCTTTTCCCAGTTCCTGTGTGCATTTAAAATGGCAGCGTCATATTGACCCATAACGCATGGAATAGTTACTTCAGGACTACAGTGGGCTTGCAGAGAGTTCTCCTCGCATTTCTCTCTTTAAATGAAAGGAGGCACTCCCTCCTTTTGGGGGGGGGGGGGTTCTGCAGAGTGCTCTCCAGGCCTGGTTCTCTTAACTCTGCCTATCAAGAGGAGCAGTTCTCATTACACCCAGTAGTCAACACTGCTGGCTTAGTCCTTTAAGCTGCATTTATGTTGATCTTACTGTTCCAAAAATAATCCTCCCTCCTCCCATAAAAGAGGCAAAGCAATTTATTGGACCACAGGCTGCTAAAGAAGAGGACTGTTCAAAAACAGATATTCTCGCCCACTCCCCTTCACACAACACTTCCAGCTGCTGGTGCTGCTCCTGCTGAAGGACAGAAGCTGTTATTTCCATGCTCTCTTTATATCTATATCTAGAAATACCAAGAGATTTAGAAGTTGGTGTTGTGTGAGTGAGCTTCTATTCTGTTACTCAAAGTAGCCAGCAACATGGAAGAGGCAGAAGAGACGGGAAAGGCATGCAAAGAGGCTCAAGGGAGAGGGAAGCCTGGCCATTGGCAGAGGGAAGATCTCCTGGGCAAAGCTGTGCTCGCTGGCAAATCTCCCAGCCCTGGCAGTGAAGCAAATTAAAAGTCATGCTAAAAATGATCTCGCTTGCCACAGAGAGAATAGAAAGTGGAAGTGGGGCTTGAGGAAACAGGTCAGTACAAGAAATCATGCTGCAACGGTCATTCACCCCCCATCACACAGCAAGCACATTGTGCGTAATTGGCAGTTGTGTTTTCCTCAGGGTCAGGAGATATGTCCTGGAGTTCTACATTTCCTGGGCAGATCTGGATCTGATTCAGGTTATAGCTGTAAGAAGAAGAGACTTAGAACTTCCACTCCACACAGTTTTCATAACTGGAAATTGTCCTGGGGAGACACTCTGCCCCTTGGGGCCTCGTGTACTGATGGGCTTTACATTATTTTAAAAAAATGAGACAAACAAGGTCCCAGATAATTTCAGATTGGGGAAATAATGTAGGGGAAGGTCTTAGCCCCATCTCCCTCTGCACCTTGGTTCTGAATCAGGCTTAAGTGTGACTGGGAAGTGTGGAACTTGAGAACATATATTTTATCCTGACCTAGGGAAAATGTAATGTGGAGATTGGTCCTTGTATATCAGGAATGAGGTAAGTCTGTCAGCCAAAATTGAAAGTCTAATATTCTCGGAGTGTGTCTAAAGCTATTGAGGTTTTGGTAATCTGCAAATATAAAAATATACAATGATTAATCAGTTAACTGGGTAGATGACAGATGATCTTCAGATCTGGTGGCAAGCCTAACAAAAGGCAAAATAATGAGGTATCTTTAGACAAAACTATTTGATTGAAGGAAGCAATTCTAAAAGTTCCATCTGAATGGTGTCACTTTCACCCTATTTCTTCATGGTTGCTTGAGGTCTAGCAAGTAAATGTATCACATGAAAGCAGTCATATTGACTTTCCTTCATTCTTTTCACTGCTAAATGCTTCATATCACTGAATTAATCTGGTTTGCATTTATTGCAGTAATAATGGGCAGTCCCATAAATAAAGATTTCCAACCAAACCAGAAATTCATTATGAAGTAACATTTTTATTCCACTTTCATTTGATGGGAAAACTCCCCATCTCATTTCAAGGCAGCCAAAAGGAACAGTGTGTGTGTGTGTGTGTGTGTGTGTGTGTGTGTGTGTGTGTGTGTGTGTGTGTGTAAATTTCTAAGAAAAAAAACATGCCAAGTAGTTAGCAATTGGTCCTGCTCCTTGGGCGGCTCACTTTCAAAACCACTTTCTTCTCGGAAGGTGTGATGGATTGTGTGTCTATGTCTCAGTTCTGTAATAGCAGCGAGGAGGAGAACATTTCACGAGCACACACAGATGATTCACCAGCTTGTTTTTTCAGGCATGCCTTGAGTGGACAGCAGCACAGTGAACTTTGGGTCTGTTTATACTAAATGATTTCATTTCCTCTAGGAAAAATATCTAAATTAACCTTGGTACAAACATTCATTTGAGTAAAATGTGTAGCTGTAAGGAAATGCCACTTGGCCAAACAGAGATGGCTATGTATTTCACTCAGTCTTGCTGAGGGAAAGGCTAATTGAATAAAATGCCTCACTCTGGAATAAACAATTAGTACAATGTACAATTAGTGCAATGTTTATTCTCAATGGGTGTGGGTGTTAGCAGGATTGCTCCAGCACAATTACCATCCCTTTTAATTTTAATGCTACCTGGAGCTAATTTCCAGTGCTTATTCAGGTACTTACAGAAACTGGGCAGCCAGGGCAACCGTAATAATTCTGAGCCCTTGTGTGCATTAGTCTCCATCTGACAGCCCTGCTATCTGTACCCTCAAGTGGAGTGAGGCAGGTAGCAACCAGAGACAGGCTTTTTAATGGTGACACCTTAACTGTGGAATGTTCTTCTCCTCAAGGCTTACCTGGTCCTACGTACCTACTCTGTTTTAGTTGCCAGACTGTTCATCTGGTATGATTCTGGTATCAAGACTGTTTTACCAGGATTATTTTAGGTTGCTCAGTTTTTGTGCTGTTTTTATGCTACAGGGTTTTTTTAATGGTTATACCTTGTCTCACCAAAAGATAGATGCTCCTTTGTGACCAAATACCCCTCTTCTTCCAGTGGAATGTTCTGCTTGTAGGTCTGCTCCTGAAGAGCCACACCTACAGTGGAATATTCCACAGGAAGAAGAGGGGTATTTGGTCACAACCGAGCTTCTGACTTTCCATGAGATGAGGTTTAATGTTGTAAGTGTTGAAAGGTATAGTGTTGTAACAGATGCTGCCTATTGTATGAAAATGGATACAGATGAAGTGTGTGCTTCAGCAATGCACACAGGGTTGGCATCTTGTGCCGGACTACAGGCTACAAGACTTGTGCTGCCTGCAGGCTACAAGACTTGGTGTGTGGGGTACTGCTTTGAAGTAAGGATCTTCTCAAGCTTCATGGCATGTCCAGGGAGCTCTAATTACTTGGCTCTTTAGGAGATTACCAATAGTTAGGGAAAGTAAAATCTGCAGTTCAGAGCTTCATATCACCCAACAATGTTCTCTACTTTTCCTTCCCCTGAGAAGGGATCATTTCTTATTTTGGGAACATCTAAATATGCTGAACACGAAAAGAAAAAAAAGTAGAGATGGGTATGTGGGTAGAACAAACGCTGCAAGTAACAAAGATACTGTTTACATGCTATATATTTTTTCAGGGAATCTCTGGGATCAATGGCCAGTTCAGACTCACATGACAACATGACTTATTATTTTTGAATATGTTTGTGAATATTAACAGCTGCATTATGCAGATGCAAATGGAATTCTGTCCAAGCATGTAAATTAATTCCTTAATCATGAGAGGCTTATACTCCACTCGTGATGCTATAACAACCAATAGACATCAGAGAAGGACATTATCAGCAAGTTCTCCTGAGTGATCACAAAAGCGGCAAATTTTGCCCTCTTTAATTTATTACTGTGCCACCATTTTGATAAATAAATGAATTAACCCCTTTAACTGGGGTTAATAACCTCCAGATGGGGCTGCCATTGCATTGTCACTGGAAGTGACTAACAGATAGCTATAGGAATCTCAAACTTTATAGTTTTAGCAGAGTTTCTGACAACTCCTAGAGCTAGTCTGTGTATCTTCCAGGGTAGCTCTAGTAATCAGTGGAAGCATTATAGTTTGTCATAGAATTTCTTGGGATTCCTAGAGCTACCTATGTCACCTGCAAGCTGTTAGGCACTGCCTGGCAATCCTCGCCCTGTATAACTCCTGGACTTGTGACTGATCTCCAGAGTACAAAGATCAATTCCCCTGGAAGAAATGGCAGCTTTAAACGATGGACCCCAGTGCATCACATTGTTGCAGAAATCTCTCCTCTCTCCAAACTCTACAATCCCTAGGCTCTGTCCCCAAATCTCCAGGAATTTTCAAAACAAGAGTTAGCAGTCCTATCTTTAATACCTATCCTCAACGGTATTAAAAGGCAAGCGCTAATACAACACAACATGGAGTTTAAGATTAGGGTAGAATTTCCAATGAGAACTGAAATTATTGTGGTTAATGAATTTACTTTGAAATATAGGGCCCATTAGGTTACAATTCTTCAACCAAAAGTCACTGGTGACAAGCAGTAGTTATTATTTTGAAGTAAAGCTTGTGACAGGCAGATGGAAAGAAAGAAAAGGGCATATGAAGGCATTTGTGTGGACGACACATGTATTATTATCTAGTGGGAAGAAAGAAAACAGCTTCTGTGCTGATGAAGACAGACTGTTACAGACAGAGAGTTTCAGGAGCCTGCTCCAAGAATTGACATAGTCTAGGTGTCACTTTAGAGATTTCTGGTGGCTGCTGTGTACTGCAAGTTAGTTTTCCAAGGAATGATAACACATTTGGGGTTAGAGTATCAGAATCCATTGCAGTAGAAGTAGACATTTGGGAGTCATATTTTTGCTTTGGAATGATGTATTTTCATTAAATCTTTTGGGGTCAACTTGGAATCCTGTGTGTTCTCAGAAAGTGAATGAGATTGGTTTATTTTTAGAAAATGTTTCTGAATGAGAAGGAAGCATGATGGGAAATACAGGAATTATTCTGTACAAAGACTAGCATCTGTATGAATAGGCACAGCATGTGAACAATAGGCTGGATCCAGCCAGATTTTTCACTTAAACTCATAGTATCTTGATTTATTGTTTTCTTTTTGGTTTAAGTACTATTTACTTACTTATGTTGCTTTAGAATTAAATCATTCACAGTCTGAGATGGATTAAAAATAACAATGATTTCACAATATGTTCGATTTAAGTATTCCTGCTTCTGGATTAACAAAGGGGAGACCTTCCAAGATTCACAGATTCTGAAAACTAGGAATTCATTTTGACAGGAGCAGAGTCACTCTTTGACTGACTTCATTGTATATGAATAGATAGTGTAGAGGATACAGCCACTCTGATGGGTTTGATGACATTAGCTACTGCAGAACAGTCCTCATGAGATCATGAAGTAAGTTACAGAAATGTGTTCAGCAGTCTGAATATACTTTGGGGTAGTACCAAAAACTGGTATATATGTATCAATCAGCAAGCAGAATTCCTCCAAATAATAATCACAAAAGGAGTAAAAAGGGCATAAGACACCCACTGGTGGAGATTACATTTCACACACAAAAAAGTACAATTGTGGTGGAAATTTAATTCCAGTGCTGGTGGGAGTTAGTGAAGATGTGCCCACAGTTCCTCCTGCTAAATATTAGCAAGAATGTTTTTTTCTTTTACTGTAGATGTAGACGAATAACCTTTATATTGATTTCTGGTAAAGTCTGGTAGCACTTTGATTTAGAGGCCACTTGGCAGCATAATAACCACATATACATCTTTTTGTCCCAAGTTGGCATACTGTAGTCATTTTAGGACTCCCAGGTGATTCAGTGTTTGTGTAAAGTGTTACTCTTGACAGCATGACAATATACCTTTCCTACTCTCCTGGGGCATAAATGAGTTTCACAGACTGAATTGTCAATATTTCTCATTAGAGCAGAGATTAATCAAGCAGTGTCATATTTGAATCTGTAGGTCTTCCTTGTTAACCACCCCTCTGCACTGACAAAGTTGTTATCTGTTTACTATCAATCATAATTAAAGCAATGCCACTAGTTGCACTCCCAAGAAGCTTACTGTTCCATTAGTAAGTTTTCAGGACACCATTTCATTTGTCCAAAGTCTTCTCTTCAACTCAGTGTTTCCCATAGTGAGTGTTTTCGCATCTGCACGGTAAAAATTGCAGAAACTGTACACCATTGTTGTGTTATTGCCCCCTTCATAACTGGGCCAGAACAAAGTTCCTTTGACCTTATTGATGGGCTTAGAGTGCTGGACAGACCAGCAGAAGACAGTTTATCTATTAAACAATGAACCCAGCTATGTCCTAGAGCAGTGGTGGCAAACCTTTGGCACTCCAGATGTTATGGACTACAATTCCCATCAGTCCCTGCCAGCATGGTCAATTGGCAATGCTGGCAGGGGCTGATGGGAATTGTAGTCCATAACATCTGGAGTGCCAAAGGTTCGCCACCACGGCTCTAGAGCAAATGGCCATGTTTTTATGCATGGTCATAAACAAACGATCTTAATTTTGCTTTGTATGTTGTTTTTAAATTTTTTGTATCTTGTTTTGGGTCTTTGTCCTATGCCATAAAGGTTTCTGGAAACAAACAACTCAGTATTCCAGCAAGCTGACCAGAGTAACAGTATCATCTTTAGAACCATTCCACAGACTTGCAAATCAAAATAACAAGAAAAAATATTGAATCCCTGGATACTGGCAGGGGATTGTGGGTGGTGGGGGTGGGATAGTGTTGCCTGTTCCAGAACCAGAAACTCCTGGCGATTTGGGGATTGAGCCTGGGAAGGACAGGGACCTCAGTAAGGTATAATGCCATTGAGTCCATCTTCTAAAGCATCACTTTTCTCCAGAAGATGTAGTCTATAGATAAGCTGTAATTCCTGGAGATCCCCAGGGCCCACCTGTAGGCTGGCATCCCTACTTTTGATATTTGTCATTATGTTTTTGAGTCTATGGCACACACATGCTATTGTTTCACTCTTCTGTTTTCACTCTTCTGTTTCACTCTTCTTAGTATCCTTCTAGACAGAATTCAGTAACTTCTTCCTCCAGTGGAGGAAGCATAGTTCTTTTGGAGGAAGTGATCACTCTAAGAGAAAGGAACTGATTAAATCTACTGCTGTTTATGAGATCTATCCCAGTGAATAGATGTATTTTTATTTTATTTTTATTTTATTAAACTTATAGGCCGCCTTATCCCCGAAGGGCTCAATGTATCTGTTGCTGCGGACCGTATGGGGTCTTTTCTGATCCCAGTGTCGTTGACTACTGGCTGATCTACATGAACTGATGGGATCAGCATTATTTGGCATATTTATGGTAGTTCCACTATGCTAGAATGTACTTCTTAGTGGTTGTTCCTGTCGAATGTCAGGCTGTTTCCGCACGGGCAGAATACAGCGCCCCAGGGATGCTAAAAACTGTGTCTCTGGGGAGGGTTTGCATGGCCGGTGCTGCTAACCCCCAAACGGTGCGAAGACGCTGCTTCCGAACCTTGCTCCCTGAGCGAGGTTTTTTGGAAGCAGCATCTTCCAAACGCTGCCATGTGAATGGCAGCGGCTGGAAGGCACCATTCCCCTCCCACTGTTGCTGAACGCCATACCTCGTCTCCTGGCTTCTGGCGCGTTGCAGACCCCCCTTGCCTGCAACTCCAGAGCCACTGCTCCAGCCTATGGATCGGTCCTCTGGCCTCTCTGTACGCGCTGGAAGCCAGGGAGACGGAGCGTTCATGCTCAGCTTACAGCGCAGCTCCGTGTGAAGGCTGTGCCGCCGCCTGCAGCCCTACTGGTCCGGGGGGGGGGGGTTGTGTCGGCATGATTTATGCTGACACACCCCCACACAGCGCCCATGCGGAAAGGGCCTCACACTTTGTTACAAAAGCTGTTGGCAGAGCCATAACAAAACAAAAATGACAAAGCATACAGTGTCAGCAAATATATGACAATTCACTGTGCTTTATGTTACAAAGTCAAAAACACAGACAAAAATAAAGACAATCTTGCATGTAGAATAAACAAAACAGAATGCAAAAAGTTATGCATATAGAACTCATCAAAATTTCATCAGTGAGTCTTTCACAAAATGCAGAGTACATGAACTCTTGCAATGTAAAGGAGAAGTCTTGCATTCAGGCCAAAGACAGAATCTAGAAGAGGTCCTGTTCCATTTCTTCTGTTTCCTCAATGTATATATAAATATATATACTATGATCAGATAATAACCGCCCTGTATAGAGACTCTTACGTGAAAATTTTGTACACAATTCAATAAATGGTAAATTTTGGAATCCTCAAGGTTCCTGAATCACTTGCAATATCCACATGAAGATTTTCAACCGGCATTCAGATCCACTATGAATTGTTATATATTTGCAGTTATGGTGTGTGCTTTAGAATTTTCTGTTTTGTGTTGGCAGGACCATGACATGGCTGGCTTTACACAAATCCAGACCTGAAGTGTGCTGTTTTGTTGACTGTGAAAAAGCCGAAGACCATGCTGCTAATATTTATGCCAAGCTCTGCTAGCCCAGATCACTATTTACTACGATGCCTAACTCCACAATCCCTCAGGAATTTAAGCAGCCACTCCTGTTTAATGCCACACAGTGTGATTCAAACAGAAATGTTATGGAACATTGAAGAAGTGTGCCTGACATTTCAGTTGTTCATGTTAATACACTCCCTGTAATGGAGTCTTTGAAGAGAGTTTTGGGCAGATCTACATGTCCTGTTTTCATTTAACAGCCTGCATTTTCTTTCCCAAGGAGCTACAAGGTGTGACTGTCTTTCTTCCTGTAGATCTTCCCATCAACTGCCATATTTCCCAGCTATGTCTTAAAAACAGTGGGATTAAAAATGACAAAATATGAAAACAAATGAATCATACTTTTGGAGTGACAGCCTCAGAAATCACAAAATGTACTGTAGGTGGGATGTAGCTTCAGATCAAACAGAACAGGATTTGGAAGAGAGAAAGGAATGAATAAAAAACCCACAATGCCAAATTGTGGGGCTCGGGCGGGGGGTGAGGCTTAGCAAAAGCCTCATTCTTGTAATCAAGTTTTCTCATGCAAATATCATCAGCAAACAGTTAAAGAACTAGCTTTTTTATCCTTTATTGGTGACATTTACACAAGAATGGCTGCTGAAGACTTTGATTTATATTGGCATATTATTGAGGCAGGTGAATTGTTCTGACTAAATCATGAGAATAGGCATTAGTATTCTTGTTTAATGTCCAGTAGAAGCGTGTTTTCTAATTACTTGCCCACAGAGTAATAAGTGACCCCTTATTCATTTCACTGCAAGAGGAGTTGAGATTTTTTTAAAAAGAAGTGCACTTCTCCAAATGCAATAAAAATGAAACATCCGGTCCAGGTGTGTTCCTCAGAGAGCTTAGATCGGTTCCCTGTTGTGTGAACATTTGTTGACAGGCTTAGGTTTGCTGCTGTCTGTAATGCTTCACAAGCTTGAAAATCAAGGGCAGATCCTGAGCAAATAAGGAAATTTGAGTCAGATTAAATTGTGATGTGCTTGTTGTGCATCAAAGAACACATCAGTGGCTTGCCCCCAATTGCCTCTCCCCAGGGACATAGGTATAGATTTTTTATGGGGTGGGTTCGGGGTGGGACCACGCCCCACCTGCCCCTGGGAGAGGGGCCCCCACTCTCCCTCAGGGCTCCCTCACTTCCCCTGGCCTCAGTGCTTATAAAAGCAGCTCTTCTGGAGGCCAGGATGGCAGAGACTTCAAGCCATGCCCTCTGCCCCTGGCTGGGCTGCACAGGTCGGCAGCTGGCAGGGGTCCCTTTCCTGCCCTCCCTCTCCCCCAGGCAGAGGCTGTGAAGCTATGGAAAAAAAAAATGCCTGAGCCCAGTGCAAAATAATATTAGTTTTTGGGGCCATGGGCAAGCCACGTGATGTTGGAATCCACCCCCAAAAAGCATCATTTTCAATGGTGTTTAAACTAGGGAGCCCAGTGATTCTCTTAAACCCACCTTAAAAGGGAGAACTTGGGGATCCCTCAGGGTTGTGTCAACATTGAAAGTGATGCTGTTTTAGAGTGGATTCTCCCCCACCCTGAAACAGCATCACTTTCAATGTTTAAACTGGGGACCTCAGATTTTCCCTTTAAATCCATGCCAAAGGGGATGGATTTAAAAGGAGAATCTGGGGAAATTATGGGGGGTGCCTGCTGTCAGGGGGTTATTGACTAGTGCACTAGCAGCACCAAACTTTCAGAGTATCTTTAGGAGACTCTCCCTCTGATACCACCCAGGTTTGGTGAATTTTGGTTCAGGGGGTCCAAAGTTATGGACCCCCAAAGTTGTAGCCCCCATCTCCTTTCAACTCCCATTGGAAACAATGGGGGATGGGGGCACCCCCTTTGGGAGTCCATAACTTTGGACCCCCTGAACCACACCTCATCAAACCTGGGTGGTATCATCAGGAGAGCCTCCCACAAAATCTCTGAAATTTTGGTGCTGCTAGCCAAAAAATTGCATCCTCTGCAGGCCAAAAACTGAAAAAACACTTAAATATACAAGTAACCACAAACTGGGGGGCGGAGCTTCAGACATGTAATGGGGGGGTTAAAGGAAGCCCCCCCTTTACCTACATCCTTGCTCTCCCCTTTCAGGCCCAAGATATGATGGGTGGTATAGTATCAGTGAAAAATCCTTAATGAGCTCTCTAGCAATAATAATCTAACTGGCTGAAGAGTAGAAGGAATGCAGTCTTGTGGGCAGAGAAATAGGAGCAAGAGTATTGCTGAGGAGCAGGAAGTATTCCTTCAGACCACAGGCACCTTCCCCATTATATAATGTTTTATACAGACTAGAATTAAATGTTATTTATACTAATATTGATATTTATAACCTTCAACCAACTATACCATAAACCCAAAGCAGCTTCCAACTATCAAAAGCAATAGAATAGCTGACAATAAAACAAACCATCCCTACGTTCATAGAACGAGCTTACAATAAATCACCATTAAAACATAAGTTTAAAAAGATTGTGGAACTTAACAGAAACAACAAAAATAAGCATAGGGTCCAGGAAAAGAGGACTGTTTTCACCTAATGCCTAAATCCTAAAGATGGTTTGGGTCAAAGAGAGAAAGTCTCCCATGCTTTAGTGCCACAACAGCGGAAGTCTTATATCTGCTGTTTACTTACGTAAATTCTGTAGGTGCAGGCTCAGGAATCAGGACCTCTGAAGCTGAACTTAATTGATCATCCCTATTCCTCAGTTCATCTCATGTCAATCAAGTGAGCAGAACAAGATAAATGTACTTGGCAACTATGTTTAGTCAAAGTTTGCAGTATGCCCAGTTGCAACTTATTACTTAAATGGCTCATTGGGCCAAGACCCTAGCTAATCTTGAAATCAGCTCTTTAGATTTAATCTCAAATAGATGCTACTGACTGCACGGGTACAGAAATCAATGTAGCCAATATTGGTAATTTAAAACGTGCATTCAACTGCACAGATGCAAAGAGGGGTTGGAGCGCAAGTGATTCCATGCTTAACAAGTACATTAATTTAATGATCCAAACATGATGCCAGGGGATACATGTTTCTTATCTGGTAACCTGGAAGATTTTATTTGTGGACAAGTAACCTGTGCAAATGCAAAAGTAGCCACATGCTGCAACTTATTTGTTACTTATTACCAAGGACTTGTAGTACAAACACTTGCTGTACGTATCCAGATCTGTTCATCATAGCGCTCGAGATGAATTTTGACAAAAACAACCAAGGTGAGCTTTTTGAAGCTCACTTTCTGTGGAAACAAGGAAGCTTGATCAAGGTAATTTGGTTTGATAAGTATATTTGTGACAAAGTTCTCAGCATACCTGCCTTTCATTACTACATGGCTATTTTTATTCCTTAGTTCTTGCATTAGAACAGAGGCATAGCTCCAAGAGGACAGGGGGTGCGCAATGCACCAGGCACGCACCCCTGTGGGAGTGTGGTGAGGGCATTCTGGGGGTGTTTCAGGGGCATTCCGGGATGGGGTAGGGATGTTCATGGGCGGGAATGGAGGACGCACCAGTGCACCAGGTGTTTTTCCCCCTTGCTACACCTCTGGTCTAGAAAGGGAGTCAGTTAGAAAAAGCTGAGTAAATATAAAGTTACATGGGTTTCTTGGTATTATTGCTTTGTAAAAGGTTTTCACAGCCAGAATCACTCTGAAGATGCCAGCCACAGATGCAGATGCAGGTAAAACGTCAGGAGAAAATGCTACTGGAACATGGCCATACAGCCCAGAATCCCCACAACACCCCAACATTACTGCTGTCCTAAAATGTGAACAAGCAATATAGTGGCATATGAAGGAGCGGTTCTTTGCAATTACTGCTTATACCGTTTTGTAAAATGAATTTTAACTGCTCAAGAGCAAGCCATTAGAACAAATTTGATCAAGGCCAGAATTGAAACATCCTTGAATGATGCAAAGTGCAGATTCTGCCAAGAGCTGATGAAACTGTAGACTATGTCCTCAGTTGCTGCAAAAAAGATTGCTCAGACTGAGTACAAAAAGAGGCACAACTCAGTGGCCAAGATGATCCACTGGAATTTATGCAAGAATTACAACATAAGAACAGCTAAGAGCTAGTGGGATCATTGTCCAGAGAAAGTAATGGAAAATGAGAAGGTCAAGATCCTGTGGGACTTTTGAATCCAAATGGACAAAGTGTTGGCACATAATACATCTGACATCACAGTGATAGAGGAAAAGAAAGTGACCATCATTAACATAGCAGTACCCGGTGACAGCAGGGCCATTGAAAAAGAACATGAGAAGGTCACTAAATACCACGATTTGAAAATCAAGCTTCAGCGTCCATGGTACAAACCAGCTGAGGTTGTCTCACCGGTATTGGTACCCTGGGCACCATTCTGAAAACACAAGGGCAGGACTTGAAACATCTTCAAATAAACAAAATTAACATCTGTCATATTCAGAAGGCAGCCCTGCTGGGATCCGCACAAATACTACACTGATACATTACAACTTCCTAGCCCTCTGGGTGAGGCTCAAACAACCAGCTAAAGATCTGGCAGCTGTGAAATCAACAACATCCACAACAATCATCATCATCATCTTCATCATCATCATATTGGCAGGAGACTGGGGCAGGGAACTGTGGGGAAACCTGCCATGCAGAAGTATAATTGCTGCTGTGCTGCTGTGCTGTATGGGCTGGTGAAATCACACAAACCTGTTCCCATGTGGAAACAACCTAATTGTGTGATTTTATTTTATTGCATTCTTTTAATGCAATCCACCTTAACTCTCAGCAAGAAAGGCACACTATAACGGAAGTAAAAAGCAAAGTAATTTACTTTGGAATAAGTTTCTTTGCTTCCATGGAAAGCACACTGTGGACAGGTTTTCTATTTATTCACCTAATTTCAGTCTCTTGTTTCCTCTAAATAGCTGAGATGCTCTAACAGCCTGAAAAGTAGGCTAAGAGGCCATGGTTTGTCCCAAGCTTTTGAGTGAAGGACCCAGCTACTAAGCTAGGCCTAGCAATGGATAGGAGATTTGGGGGTGGGGAAATGGGTGGGGGGCAGTGGCATTGGGTGCATTGTGATGTCACTTCTGGATTTGCCAGAAGTTTTGTCATAGTGCACATTATGCTGTTTTTTGTTCATTTTAACTTTTCTCTCATCACAGCTCAGAGCAGTGGTGGACAACAAAGGTGGAAACTGGGCAAACCTGGCAGGACCAGGTATTCGAGTCTCTCACATTCTGCACTGCCAAACTTTATTTCAGTAGTAAACTGATGTCTTACAAATATCCAGACAAGCTAACCCCACACCTGGCCTTCTCATCTCCTGGCACGTCAATGCAATATGAATTGGTGGTATCATAATTCCCAGTCCCAGATAGCTCTCTTTGGATGGAGCTTCTTGACAGAGAAATTTTCAGGCTGGCAATGGGGACTCCTCTGGGCACATTAAGAAATGTGATTAGAATGAAAACTGTCATTTTAAATTAACTTTAAAATGTGTTTTCTTTTTTAAGCAGGAAATAATAGACTAGCATGGGAAAGGCTGACACTAACTGGTGTTTATTAGATTTATTTAACCATACTCTGTAGGCTTCTTTAACCCTTCAAGGCACCAGATTGGCTTTATCAGGAAGAAGGCAAATAAAACCTCTAAGCCGAGCTAAGCCTACAGGATTGCTCTGCAGCTAACTATCGGGGCTTTTGGACTGTTTATTCCAAGGCTTGATATCTCTGCTTTTGAAATACTGAAGTCTTGCTGAAAGCATATGGCTTGGTAGGAGGTGAAGGAAAAGATCTCTTATCACTTCTGAGAGGGCTCTTCCCTGACACAAGTGTTTGGTGTAGCTCATGCAGATTTGGAAAATGAGTCTCCATTGGGGGCAGGGTTCTACTGTGACAATACTGTCACTGCAACTTCACTGAAAAATGTTGATATAACATGGCAGATTTCCAAATCCTTTTTTTGCTACTAGTTGGCATTGGAGAATGTAAAAATGTCCAGTGCTAAAACTATTTTGTTCCTCCTTAGTTTCTCCTTAGGAAATAGATGGCTTCTCTTCCACTCTCCCAAAGGATAACAACCACCGCCCATGGACTTCTAAATCAACATTTTTATGGACCATTTCTCAGATTAGCATTCAAAAAATAGAAATGTATTGATGGGCTACTGCTAACCTGAAAACATATGCCACTGTCGAACTGATCTGTTCCATCCAATGCTTTCTGTATTTAACATGGCCTTCAGACCCAAATGTCTGGATGTTCTCATCTGGGAAAGGGCCTTGGACAGACATATCATTTAATCTCCCAATTCAAGGGCAGGCCAACCTACATGGTTCAAGAAGCAGTATGCTACAAATAAGACTATGTGATCCAGAAGAATGCGGGCCTGTAGACATGACTCCAGGCTGGTCTTGGTGCACAGCTGGTTGCAGATCTATGGGAAAATCTTTTTATTTGGATCTGTCTCATCATGTTTGATTTTTTCAAATGACAGGATAGGTTTCTAATCTATCACCTTTCATTTATTTATTTATTTATTTATTGTTTACATTTTTATACCGCCCCATCCCCTAGGGGCTCTGGGCGGTGTACAACAACTTAAAACACAATAAATAAGTTATTAAAATCTTTAAAACAGCGGTAACATTATACTGATAATAATAATAATAGGAATAATAGGAGGCGTCCGACCAACCCCATTTTTCATGAATTATTATGATTGTTATTTGCCCTGCCAATAGAAGAGGTTAACTGGCTTGGCTCAAGTTGTCTTCTTTGTGTTTGAATCGTCTCTTTGCTCCATGAGCTGTAATAATTGGGAAAATCACCCAGGATCAAAAGTTAACATTGCATTATTATACCATTGCTTGCCTGAAACTGTATCCAGTTTTTTTGTGATTAATTAAGGCTTTTAGGTGTGTCAAGGTACAAAGCCATGAGAAAGTTGAGTTTCCCTACTGACCACAAGCAATGCCAGCAATGTGCTGTCTTATTCATTACTTTATTTATTCATTACTATTTGCATGGACACATGAATAATCATTTCTTTCCATATGTCCCTGTGAGCTAAACACAATCCTCTAACTGTGACCTTATAGCTAGTGTGGTGTAGTGGTTAAAGGCAGGTGCACTCTAATCTGGAGAACCGGGTTTGATCCCCTGCACTCCTACTTGAGCTGTGGAGGCTTATCTGGTGAACTAGATTAGCTTGTGCACTCCAACATATGCCAGCTGGGTAAACTTGGGCCCACCTTACAGGGTGTTTCTTGTGGGAGGGGGAGGGAAAGGAGATTGTAAGCCCCTTTGTGTCTCCTTACAGGACAGAAAGTGGGGATAGAAATCCAAACTCTTCTTCTTCTCTTCTTCATTCCCTAGACCCAACAGCTCTCATGCCAGTAGCTAAAAGAACTGTTGATGTATGCATTGAGCCACCCTGGCTTGGGTAGAAAACCATCTCTGGAGCAGACTACTTTAGAGACTACCCCTAAAGCAGGACACTGCCTGCTTGTCCAATCCAATGTCAATTTTCAGAGAAACTATTAATTGGATGTAAGAATAACAGTGGGGCGGCAGCGGGGGGGTGGGGACCCAATCTGAGGAAGATTGACATGGTGTGAACTTGTACCTGAGCCATTAAAAGGAAACAATTCTGAAGCCCAGAATTCATCATTAAGGAATGTGAAGTGTTTTAATGGCCAGCAGGTGGGGCACTCTCTTTTTCCTACACAGAGATGCTAACGAATTGGTACCTGTGAAGGCATCCTTGGATACTTTATTGCCAGTAAGGCATTCCAGAGTAAATAGAAGGTTGAGGGGAAGTTTAGAATAATTTTAAAGCAGATGTTTTCTTGACAGATAGGTGTTTTCTTGAATAGACAGCATATGCTTCCACTGTTTTAAAACTCATTATAGTGTGTTACAGACTTCCCTCTGTGATACACCTCTGAAAATGCCAGCCACAGATGCAGGCGAAATGTTAGGAACAAGATCTACCAGACCACGGCCACACAGCCCAGAAAACCCACCACGACCAGTTGAATCCAGCCATGAAAGCCATCGACAGTACATCACTATAGTTTCATTGGTACATCACACTGTTACTTTCCTTGACATCTCTACATACAAAATATACATTATTTTTTTTGCTTACTGTGATCTCCAGCAGTTTATGGCATTTTCTGGTTCAAGAAACCTAAATAAAATTATATGGCCAGTGAGAAGTAAGGTGGATCTTAATGTGATTAGATTTTGCCAGAGGTACAGCATTCATTTTTGCTTCAGCTGGCTCTCAGGAACACTCAAACAGTTAAGCTTCTAAGGTGAGTGAAGGTTACTTGGTGAGGGTGAGTGTGTGTGTAAAATGCTGTCAAGTTGCAGTCGATGCATGACGATTTTCAAGGGGAGAGACTAACAGAGAAGATTTATCATCGCCTACATCTGCATAGCAATTCCGGTATTCCTTAGAGGTTTCCCATCCAAATACTAACCAGGGCCAATCATGAATAGCTTCTGATATCTGTCAAGATCAGGTTAGCATGGTAAGATAGGGTTGCCAACTCCAGGTAGGAAATACCTGGAGATTTTTGGGGTGGTGCCTGAGGAGGACAGGCTTTGGGGGAGCGGATGGACTTCAGTGGAGTATAAAGCCATACAATACAGTCCTCTTCCAAAGTGGCCATTTATTCAGGTGAAATATTCTCAGTCACCAAGAGATCTCCAGCCACCACCTGGAAGTTGGCAGCTGTAAGGCCAGGAACTTTACATGGTACTAGTGAGTAGAAGATTTATTATTTTTCATAAACTCTGCCAGGTTTATCATGCAGTGAAACATTTGGAATTCAGTTGAACCTTCCTTGTTTTACAGGCCTTTGCACTTGAAATCTGGTGTGCTATTTTGAACTCCAGGATTTTTGAAACAGGTGTCTGATATGCTTCTTCTTTGGCAAAATGCATTCTCTGATGGCCATGCGGAGATCAGAACACCTAAAGCTATGGAGCACAAGCAGGTGAGTCAGCTGGCAGCAAGGCATTGCATGGAGACCTTCCAGAATGATTCAGCTGTCCTTAAAAATGGGAAGATTAGATAGCAACATTTGGCGATTCAGGCCTCTTAATATTAGCCTGAGTTGGAGTGCCAAGAAAAAAAGGATTGTACAGCTTGGAAAAAGAAAACTATAAAAGATTTTTTTAAAAGTGAAAACAAAAGCTTGCAGCAGTAGCAAAGGAACAGCTGCTGCAAAAATATGGAACCCCAGTGCTGGGATTCACAGGAACCTTCTCCAGGAAACGACTGAGAACAAGCCAGGGTCATCCCCCACTTGCCTTGACGATTGCAAAGAGCCCTTATGGCAATGTTTTGCTGATGCTTTGTTGTGCTGGAGGCCAAGCTGCTCCCGGAAAATCACGGGATGAGGCTGCACAGGGAGCTTTCGCTGTATCTAGCTGTTTCCCAGGCGTAAATATCACGCGGCTGAGGCAGATGGCTGAGTTCACACAAATGAAAGGCAGACTTTTGGACAGTGGGTCATTTAAATGTTTTCCTGTGGGGAGTTAAAACTGCATACAACAATCTTGCATATTGGAACCCTTCTTCATTTTCTATATGTTGAGAATGTTTACATATAGAGGAACACGCAATAACAGGACCCCAGATCTAGTGCCTTGGGTATAGCCCAGGAACATTTTTTACAGTCTGAGTGCAAACAAAAAGCACTTGTGGAATAACAGAGGCCCAGGCTATTTGAACATAATCAGTTCAGTCATTTGGATGTATTTGGCGTCTCCCTTTGAACTTTACCTTTTTGAAGAAAGGTGAATTCTCGGGTCAACAACAGAGGATCCTGGAAGAATGAAATTTCTCTCATATTTTCAAATGTTGCTCTTTTTCGTATTAAATTTGCATCCATTTATTCTTTTGTGCAGGGACTCACTTGTTTGTCCTATTCAGACTGCAGAAGGGCATAGCTGGCAGATGGTGGCATCATGTTGGAGGCAAGGTTGCCAACTCTGGCTTTGGAACTTGCTGGAGATTTGCGGGTAGAATTTGGGAAGAGGAGGGAGATGGCATAGAGACCACCTTCTGACGTTTCTGTTTCTTCCAACTGAACTGATCTCTGTAGTCTGGATTTACGGAAACCAGCCTACAGGAGGAACTAGGGAATCCCCTGCTATAGTCATCTCCAGACTACAGAGATCAATTCCCCTGGAGAAAATGTATGCTTTGGAAGGTGAACCTCACTAAGGTCCCTGTCCTCTGAAGCTTCCATTTCCAAATCTCCAAGAGTTTCCTAAGCTGGATCTGGCCACCCAGGTCTCCATCCCTCACCAATGGCAGGTGGAGACCCGGCAACTCTATCTGGATATGAGTGGAAAGTCCCAGAGGATTCCAGGCTAGGTTGGCATCTCTAATTGGAGGATGAGCTCATGTGTAAAATAACAAAAATGGTTGACATGATTAGGTCTAGTCATAATATTCCCTGACCAGATAGAGGGACAAAGCTAGCATGTGGGTTTGTGCTGTAAGATCTTGTCCCTGAGGTACTGTTTCTCCTAACATAGTACATTGGGTTAAAGTATTGTTGAGAAATCAGGAGCTGACAGTAAGAAAGTTATCACCTGAGGCCTGTGAGTATGAAAGAAGTATCATTGCCCAGAATGAGTTGTATATAATTGATGGAGTGGTTTTAGCTGAGAACTCAAAGTAACAACAAGAGATATTTTGTGCCTTATTCTTGTGGGCCTATTCTGTATGGCTTTAGCCTTCTAAATCTTTCTTTTAAAAATCTTTATTAGGTTAGGAGAGATTCCCAAAGTGGTGCCAGTGAACACTCCGGCCCACCTTTCCTAGCACCTACCAAGTGTTTTTAGAAAGCAGATAAGGCAAGACAGGGTGTTAGCCCTGTATGGCTTATGAATGTCTGTAAGTTGTGCAGATTTTTAAAAAGGTGCTTCTGCAACACCTGCTACCATAACACAAGAGTCTAAAGGTAAGCTTTGTGTGCACGTGAACATTTTTTAAAAATTATATATTCGTTTAAAAAGGTACCTTATGAAACAAAACTTTTTTCCTGAAATAGAAGCTGATGGGTTATTATCAGAGTTATGCATGACCTAGGGATGCCAGCCTCCAGGTGGGACCTGGAAATCCCCTGGAATTACAAGAGATCAGTTTCCCTGGAGAAAACTGATGTTTTGGAGGGTAGACTCTATGGCACTGCGGTCCCTGTACTCCCCAGGCCTCACCACCAAATCTTCAGGAGTTCCCCAATCCAGAGCTGGCCACTCTACCTTTCCATCCCCTACCAGTGACCAGGGAGGACCTGGCAACCTTAGCATGACTCACTCTCTGACATTCTATGGTTTGGCTCCACCTCATGTAGGAGCTGTTTTGTAACTGCATCCTGCATCCTGTGTTAGAATTCCAAACGTGTCTGCCACCTCAAAAAGGTTGGAGACTCCTAGGTTACACTGAGGGACTAGGATCTGAGAGACCCAAGTTCAAATCCCTTCTTTGCTATGGAAGTTTGCTGGGTGGCCTAGGGCTCATCATGTGCTTTCAGCCCATCTTATCTCATAGACTTGTTATGAGGATAAAATGGAGGCGACAAGAACAATGTATGCTGCTTTGGGTCCCCACAGGGGAGAATGGGAGAGTAGAAATGAGGTAAGTAAATAAATATTGTAATTGGGAGATTGCTGGGGTTACGTTTTAGCTACCTAAACGTTTTAGCGATCTAAACATCCTGCTCACAGTGGCCATAAAGGAACTTGACAGAGAGCTGTTGATGTAGCATTGCAAGGGCATATTAGTACCCCAAAGCCTCTCCCATACCGCCACTGCAGTCAACTCTGTTTACGAAGTTTGCAAAGCATAATTCTCTGTCTTGCCAGTTCTTTTACACCTGCAAGGCAATACATTATGCAGTTCCGCACAAATGATGATGTCTGGAGAGAAATTCCAATGGTTACAATAACTGGAAAATAAAGCCCTTTATAAAAAGAAAAGATAGATCAACAGTTTTGCTCGCTTGGGTCAGGGTCAGGTGCTGAGTTGTAAAATATGAAGTCATCTGACGCTCTTTACCATCATAATGGTTTCTTCTGTGTCTTCCACTTCCACTTCGTTTTTCAGCATGCCATCACCTAATACTTTTGTGTAGGGCTCAAATGATTAATTCTCTTTACTGGAAAGCCTAGAAATGTGTGGATTGCTGATGAATGCACTCCCCAATATTACCACTGACTGCATGAATACCATCTTATCCAGACGTAATGACCTAGAAGTAAGAGTTCGGATGAAAATAAATTGGAGTGATGGAAATGCATTGTGAATGTACGCAACATCCAAATTGTTGGGAAATTTTCTGTTTCCCTTCCATTCTTTATTAAGCAGTGAAAGATTGGCTGCCGTCAAAGCACTCTCGTTACAAAGCCTTTTGTTCAGCTGTACAAATCTTTCCAACAGGAAAGCAACTTCGCACAGAATGTCCTGGTTCTTTGTGCATGAACCATGGCCTTCAGTCCACAGTCTTTGAATGCAGTTATGTTCACAGAACACTCCAATATGGCAAATAGTTTGCACAAAGGGAAAAGGATGTCTTTCCTACCTGAGGGAACACTGGGACTCTTAAGGGCATCCTCAAATTTCAGGTTCTAAGCAACAAATGTGGATGCAAGATTTTCCCTACAAGACATTGGTGAACTGAATGCAACATGTAGTACAGGGCATGCAAATGTCTTCCTTCATGCACATAATGCACATTTTCTCTTTGCTGAGTTTCTCAAAATGTCAGGCTGCTTCAAAGGTCATGATTTTAAGAGGTTGTAACACTGAAATGGCCATGACTGGCTCAGAAGCAGAGTAGATTTGTTAACTCTGGGTTGGGAAATTCCTGGAGATTTAGATGTGAAAACTTAAGGGGGGGGGGGGGGTTGAGGTTTGGAAAGAGGAAGGACCTCAGCAGGATATTGTGTCGCTGGCAGGTTTCAGCTAAGGTGTGGTCAGGCAGTCCCAGAGTCAAAGCAGATAGTGAACAAAGGCTGGCTTAGTCAGACAGTCCGGAGTCAAATTTGCCAGCAGGTGAAAGCACGGCTAGACAGTCCAGAGACAAAGCAAGCAGCAAGCAAAGGCTTAGTCAGGTAGTCCAGAGTCAACACAGGAGGGTGTGTGGAGCTTCCCAATGAAGCACGCTCATTGCACCCTGGCAGAGCTAAGCCCAAGACAGGCATAAGTGAGGCACCCCTGTTAATGGGGCCAGGCATCTGTGGAGACTTGGTCCTCCTCAGATGCAGATGTCTCTAGCTTAAAGAGCCTTCTGCCACACTGAGCAGCAATAAGAATGCTTTTCCTTTTACACTGTAGCCGTGGCCTCCTTTTTGCAGCACTGTAGTCTTTGCCTCCTTTGTGCAGCTTGTTACTCAGTTCATCTGAGGTTCCTGATGGCTCTCCCAGTTGTATGGCACCAGGCAGGGAAGGACTTAGATCTGGCTTTGTTGCCTGCTCCTCCTCACAGAGAACTAGTTCTGGATCCATGGTGTCTTCAGGCTCTACGTTAGAGTCCTCATTGCCCAGGGACTGGCTCATGACAGGTAAAATGCCACAGAGTCTACCTTCCACAGTACCCGTTTCTCCAGGGAAACTGATCCATGTTGTCAGGAGATCAATTGTGATTCTGGGAGATCTCCATGCCTCACCTGGAGACTCCATGCCTCACCTGGAGACTGGTAACAATAAAGCAGAAGGCAAATTAGTGGTCCTTGAAGCAAGTGTCTGCTGTACACGCCAAGTTTTGAAAAATGTTGATCTTTGAAATATTATGGTTGCAACAGGCAGGACTCTACCATTGACCTATAAACAATATAACTGCAGTCTTTGTTTTGAGAGAATAATAAAAAATAACAAATTTGGAAAAAGAATAACACATTTGATCTGGTTACCACAATTTCAAGACACCAGCACAAAGCATTTCATTCATTTTAGCCAAATGGTGTGAATATTTCACCAAAATGCATCTAGGTTTGGCAGAGCTATTTCCTAGCACAGAGCTATTTCCTAACAATCAAACCCTACTGAAGTAATATCTACAGTCATTAAGGAAAATTACAACTTTCTTTGGCAGGGGCTCAGGACAACCCAAGCATAAGACTGCCAACTGGCCAGGACAAAAACGTCCTCTCAGAAATTAGAGGCTTAGTGTACAGAAATGGGCAACTGAAGTTTTTCATCGCATGAAGCTAAAGAATATCACCTGATCATGGCTGCAGATCAAACTGATACCAAAGAAATAACCAGAATGATCAGATAGGCCTATTCAACTACATCACCTTCACCAAGCCAACAGAACAGAACCATTCATAGCAATCCTTCCTCAAATGTGCAGCATCATTAAAGCTTGTGTGTATGCATAGATACTGAGAACAAGTGTATGTAAATTTGGGCCTTATTGCATGTTCAAAGCAATCATTAAAAGCCATATTTACTGTAACTGAAGTTGATGTGGTAGATATTGTATGGGCAGTCCAGTACGAATGATACTTAGCATAAGGACTGCTGTATCAGACCCAAGGTCCATCTATACATCCTGCTCACAGTGGCCAACCAGCTAGCTCTAGGGAGCCCACAAACAGGAAGACTGCAACAGCATCATCCTGCCGGTGCTCCCCAGCAACTGATTTAAGGAGACCCGTTACTGCTGGTACTGGAAGGAATAGGTACCGAATAAATATTTGTGGGAGCCATGCAATATGCTAACACAATTGGATGTACACACTTGATGCAATGTAATGAACAGAAGGAGACAAGAAAATCCGTTCTTTAATGTGGATCAGTATTCTCGTACACACTGCAATAAAATAAGAAACAAAAATTTGGAGCAACAAATAATAGGGAGTGATATCCACTTTACAAAAGCCAAGAAGGCATATACCATTTGATTATATGACCAGATTGACAGACATCACACTTCAGAATAATTTGGGTGAAGCCACCTCTCAGTTTCATTGCTTTAAACTTTTTCAGAAGGTTTTAGCTTTCTTTCAGTTTTGCTTCTTTGCAGCAAACAAGTCTGATTTATACGGCCTGATATTTCAAAGGAACAGAACCACAGAACCTATTCTTTTTTAAAAAAAAAACACACACACTAGGATTGGAAAATGACCCTCAGTTGGCTCAGCTGCAAGGGCAGAATGATGCTTTGGAGAGCAAGGAGTTTGGAAATCTGCTACCAGATACAAACTGTACCATTTGGGAGGGGAAATGTGCAGTTCCAAATTAACTTTATGTCTGGTTAAAAATTCAAATTTTCTGCATTAGTGCTGTCAGATTCCCAGTTGTGAGAATGAGTTTTCTTCTATTCTGAGGTCCAAACTACATGTTACATCTACTATGTGATTACCATATGAACTTGAAGCCATATGAAAACTCCCTTTGGGAGATCAATTCAGAATAGCTGCAGGGACCTAAATTCTTGTGTGACTGTTTGAGTTTGGGAAACATGAGCTCCTTATTCTTCCATAACATGGTCCCAATCTGGATCAGGCAGATGAATTAAGCTGCCGTGGGGAACTCTCAGCTGGCTTCCTACTGAAAGTCCCCATGGTGGTAGACGTAACATGTAGTTTGGCCCTTACAGTTATGTAACTCTAATCAACAAAACATGTTCACACATGCAAGCCAAATGCATGGGTATGTTGTGGTACCATGTGCTAGGTGCATGAATTATAATTATATCTGCCTCCACAATCCCAATTTTTCTGGTATGCAGTCTTGGAGAAGGGGGCTGCGGGAAACTTTAGAGGATGAAGAGATAGTGGATATATCCTCACCTCATTGGATATTGTATTACAGTGGCATTATAGCAACTGTTCATAACTGGATTCTGTTATCCATACAGGATGATCCAGTTGCAGATAAATGTTACAGCACAGTGACAGCACAACACCCAATAATGCGTAGATTTGCAAACACATAATCCTGAACCACAGGAGAGCTTCAAACGCAGCTTGAGTTTGAAGACACTACAGAGTTGAGGCTGTGGATGGAACTGAAGGTTTTTTCATGAGAAACTGGCAAAATTATCCCAACCAGCTGTGCAATTTCCATTCCTGTTGCTTACTTCGGCGTGTCAGTTTTCATACAGCTGTTCTCAATTCCATTTCTTGGCTTTCTTTGCCTAATCCTTCAGAGGCCACCTGCTGTACTCATTCATGCAGCATGGCTTCACTTACTGATGAACACCTTGATAGCCTTGATCATATCTGATGTAAGACTTTTTTTTGGTCTCCCTTAATATTCAGTTCTAGCATGGGAGAACTGGGTGGGAGACCCAGTTTCTAATCTCTGCACTGCTGTGGAAGCTTGTTGGGTGACCTGGGACCAGTCACACACATTCTCCCTCTGTCTGAACTCTGTTTCACAGCATTGTAAAGATACAATGGAACAGGGTAGAATGATGTATCCTCTCAGAGTTCGTTGGAGGAAGGATAAGACAAAAATGCTGAACAAATAAATAACAGGAGGAAATCTTATGGTTTTCTTGCATGGGGAACTTGATGAAAATTGCTATGATTACAATTTGTACTTGGATGAATAGTTACAGATTGAGGAGCATTTTGAGTTGACACACCTGGGTGACCAAATAGAGCCCTAAATATTTTGGAACATTCAGTTTCTTTACTGTTCTTCCGGAGGATTGTTGACTAATACAAGGAGTTGCCTAATCACTAATTAACAAGAAAATACCTTTGATTGTCTTTTCACTGGTGCATGTCCTTCTCCTTCTCCTTCTCCCTACCTATTGTTGAAAGCCAATACAACAGGGTACAATAACTTCTGAAAAACACATTCTACTAATTCTATGTAACACTGTAGATCTTTGAATGACCTGCACCATTCCTGAAAGAACAGGACAAAATGGAAGGTTTCTGGAGCGGAGGCAGGAAAATGTTCTTCTAAATAAAAATGCTAGGAATGTTTTAAACTGTCACAATTTATTCTTCAGGAATTTGTTACAGTGAGACTCATGCATTCACAAACCATACATTTTATCATCACAACTACTCTCTGAGCGACAGTGTTTTAATCAAAAAACTTTGCAGTAAGTGGATGACTGAATCTGTGCACCCCCAATCCAAATCAATCCAACACTTTATCCCAGACACCTCACATTAGAAATATGCACAGCCTAATTCTAGTTCACGTAGTAAAATCAGCCCGCATGATCTACAAGTTGGGCATTAAACAAAGTTGGTCCTCTGTATAACTGAGCCTACTTAAGAGCTCCAGAAATTACTTAGGGCTCCCACTTTGTATCTGAGTCTTTGGTTCCCCCCCCCCTTTTAAAGTTGCTGTCATTCACTTACTAATTTCTGCCCCTCCCCTTCTCAATGGAGCTCTTGGCAGCATTCATGTGAACTGAATTAGGCTGAGAGAAAGTGAGCTGCCCATCTCTTGAGCTTTATGGCTGGGGAGATTTGAAACCAGGTCTTCCCATTCCCAGTTGAAGATTCTAATTTCTGCCCCTCCCCTTCTCAATGGAGCTCTTGGCAGCATTCATGTGAACTGAATTAGGCTGAGAGAAAGTGAGCTGCCCATCTCTTGAGCTTTAAGGCTGGGGAGATTTGAAACCAGGTCTTCCCATTCCCAGTTGAAGATTCTAATTTCTGCCCCTCCCCTTCTCAATGGAGCTCTTGGCAGCATTCATGTGAACTGAATTAGGCTGAGAGAAAGTGAGCTGCCCATCTCTTGAGCTTTATGGCTGGGGAGATTTGAAACCAGGTCTTCCCATTCCCAGTTGAAGATTCTAACTGCAGCGTGACAGTGGGATTTGATGCACAACCCCCACCCCCCACCCCTTATAAATAATGAAAACTTTCTTCTTCATGTGCAAAATTTGTATCTGTCTGATAATTAGAATATGTCTGAAATGCAGTGAAGCTCAACAGATGCCCAAGTTAAATCTCATGATAATGTTCCTAGGTCAAATGAAGGACTGCATTCCATTTAGAAGTTGCTCATATTAATGATCACTCATTTGAAATCATAAATCCTACCAAACTTATCCCCACATAAAACCCAGATATTTCATGCAAAGCTTAGTCAGACCAAAGGGATACCTTCACAAATCTTATTTTTAAGCTTCAATGGAGACCTCATGCAGTGTGATTAAGTAAAGGTAACAGTGCTGCCCATCCAAACAAAATCCAGTCCTTTGCCTATAGACACTAAATATAAGGAGATCCAACACCTTCAGTTGTGTCATAAAGAAGGGCACGTTTATTTAAGTAGATATTTATAGGGATCAAAGATTTGTGGTATTTGCAGCCAAACCCCATTCAAGGAAAGGGGAAGGAGGGGAGGGGAGTGAGTGAAGGGTGGCATGCAAGTGAAGGGAGGGGAGGGGGGAGGGAAAAGGTGGCATGCAAGAGAGGGGAGAGATTTGCTGTGGGAGAGATTGGTGGAATGCAGAACAATCAGGCCTTCTTGTTTGCAGAGATAAGTTCAACTGGAGAAAATGACTGCTTTGGATGGTGGACTCTATGGCATGATACCACATTGATTACTATACCTCCCCAAATCCTGCCCTTCTGAAGCTCCACTCCCAAAATCTCCAGGTATTTCCTAACTTGGCCTGGCAACTCTAGCTCTGAGCCTTGAGCCATCACATATGCACTGCTTAGGTTCCTCTTTGCCAAGCCTTCATGAAGTTTGAAGATGTCCCACCAGCTGCAAGGTCTACGGGTTATCAATGAAGGCTTCACGAACCATGAAGGCACTGAAGATGAAGGCCTACTCTGATAGTTAATCCTTTGCCATCCAAATGATACCCCAGGGTACTCACCTAAGCTGTTTTGTGCATCTTTCAGACAACTTGACTCTCTTCTACCATACACGGAGAGAATAACTCACTGCTTGGTCCATGCCTGACCCACTAGCCCCAAATAGATGAGGCTGCAGATCCTTCTGAAAGCATCATGGCCCACTTCTGTGTAAGACCTTGCTAGCCCAAATTAGCTGCACTAGGCTCCCCAGTCCAAGCAATACCCATGGGTACTCCATGCCACTGCTAAGCTTCATACTGGGACAAATCTGATAAATAAGCAAGGTAGCCACACCAGAGCCAAAATCCATCATGACCACACTTGCAGCCCATCCGTGCCTTTTGCAAGTGCATTCACCATGATCTCTGCTGGACTCTATCAGCCAAACCAATAGGGCACCCAGCCTGGCTCCATGCCTGTGCCAAATGTGTCATCCACCCATCTCTGTCTGTCTGTCTGTCTCTGTTGCTGGCTTTCTTGTCATAAATGGGACATGGCACAAACACCTGCAGTTGATTCAAACTCAGCCAAACCTGAAACAATAAAAGCTTTCACTGGCGCCTGACATCACGGGCCAAACACAGGTGAGTCATTCCAGTCTGGCTTCCCTGAAAATGAAAGAGTTAAATCCTGCTTTGTAATTAATGCTTGCCAACAGCTGATGAGTCCCATTCTGCTCCCCTGGAGAAGTGAAGGGTAAATAATCAAATCAGTCAACTGAACTGTGCGTTGGTTTTTTTCAACCAGAATAAGTTTGGCATAATTACGGAAATAATTTTTTCCTCTATAATTTGCTCTGCTTACAAACCATAACGTTACTGAGGATATGAATGTGAGTTCAAATTCTTGCTCAGCACTGTTGGCCTTGAGAAAGCAATTGACCTACTATTCAGGCTTGTTATGAAGATGAAATGGGGCTGCGTCTGGTATGCAATCTCAAGCATCTTGAAGGAACGGGGAACCAGCAGCTGAAAGAACCTCCCTGAAATGTGTGTTGTCATTATTTAATACACTGGTTAAACTATTCAGACAGTGTTGGTTGCCAAAGACAAAGGACACCAAGAAATAATATATGCCAAACTTCAGATCTTTGACCAAGACAGCAATAAAGCTGGTAGCGTTGCCAGGGACACAGGCCAGTGAGCTGGAGCTGTCAATGAATGCAGATGACTTTTTTGTTATTGAAATTGCTGGCCTCATTTTTCCTATCTGGAAAACAAAAGGGAAAACTGTCAGACCTGAACATTTGCATTCAGGATCATCCTGCCTGTGTTTTTGGATAGAGAGAAGCTGTATGCATGCACGCGCTCACAGAGAGCGAGAGAGAGCAAGAGAGAGCATTGGTGTGGCTAGAATTAATGGCATCCCAGGTCACATACCTTCAGCACGTCACTCCTTTTCTGAATGCCAGCCTGCTGCAAGGGGCATTTATTGCCAAACAAATCTGAATAAAACATGTCAGGAAAAAGGCACCAGAAATGGGGAATGCTGAGAAAAATAAATGGCTTGTCTGAAAACGAAACTAATCTGTTGAAAGGGACTGCTCAGACAGTGAGGTAAATAAGACGTAGAATGCAAGGATCAGAATATTTTTGAAAACTAGACAGAAGGGCACATTAAGGTCATTGGCACTTCATTTTCAGAGCTGTGCATTAATGGATAGTATTTGCATATGCACTTAGCTTTCTAGTATATATACGCCCTTGCAGAACTATAATAGGGCTCCTGTATGTGTCTTCTAAGCCTCCAGCGATTGGTTCGGATAGCTGTATGTCTTCCATCAGTCTGCAAGATCGACTGTTGTCTCTGGGAGTCGTGCTTCTGTGGCAGAGTACATGATTTGCCTGAAGAAGTTTGCAAATTCAGTCCTTGATATCCTCAGTAGGGATGCTCAAGCACCCACCAGTGAGGTCACACCCTGTCTGCCAGTAGTGAACAGAGACCTGTTCACTACTATTAAGCCAATGACATAACACCAGCAAAGGTCAGAAGGGAGCCAACTTTGGCTCGTCCCTGGTCACACTTCTGGCCTGGCCCCTGCTACACCAGTGGCAGTAGCAGGGGCCCTGGGATGCTGGCACAGTGTCCAGCATTGTGTTTCAGCACCAGGGAAGGTCACACTGCACCCCTCCACTGAGGCAAGTGCCCCAGGGAGGACAAATCCAGTGGCAGGCCACACACCATTCCCATGAGTGGGTTCCCTCTCCCTTTGGATGGGGCTGTCAGGCTTGGTTTTAGGTCTGACTGGGTCCTGGACAATAGACTATAATTAGGCCCTCTTTCCCCTTTGGTACATCCCTTTTACATCAAACCACACCCCTTACTTTTGCCCTTTCCCTTTGGCTCTACCTTGTCTTCTTTGGCCAGAAAAAGTTTCTCCATTCTCATTCCTCCAAAAGGCTTAAGCAGCTGGACATCCCACCATACTGAAGATTTTCCTTTGACACCATCAATTGGAAAGAAAGGAACTTAATTTTCCTGCTCAATACAGGTTCAAAGGAGTCATAGCTAATACTAGAACCAGGGGGCATACATTGAAAATGCTGGGGGGAAGAATAAGGACTAATAAAAGGAAATATTTCTTCATGCAACATGTCATTGGTGTTTGGAATATGCTACCACAGGAGATGGTGATGGCCACTAACCTGGATAGATTTAAAAAGAGCTTGGACAGATTTATGGAGGAGAAGTTGATCTATGGATACCAATCTTGATCAGAGATTGCAAATGCCTTAACAGACCAAGTGCTCAGGAGCAACAGCCGCAGAAGGCCATTGCTTTCACATCCTGCATGTGAGATCCTAAAGGCACCTGGTGGGCCACTGCGAGTAGCAGAGAGCTGGACTAGATGGACTCTGGTCTGATCCAGCTGGCTTGTTCTTATGTTCTCATGTTCTTAATACATTCATTCATTTAGCCTTTATTTGGCATAAACAGTATAAAAAGTATAAAATCACATCTAAATCGCATCAAAATACAAACTTGCAACATATAACAAATTAAGTTGATTCATATATACTGTTGCTTGTGGGATATTTCCAGCAGAAAGTTCGCAGCCATTTCACAGAATGTAGCATCAGAATTATTTAATAAGAACAATAGTCTGCTTAGTTCATCCAGCTCGCTAGGTATCATAGAAAGCAACCTGGAGTATTTGACTCTAATACTTGCCGATTTAGGACAACGGAATAATTGGTGAGTTAATGTTTCTAATTGATTTGCACCACATGAACACACCCTTTTGCACATTTCTAGGTTGTTATATCTTTACCTCTGTGAGTATGGCAGAAGGGAAAACATTGCAGCTTCAGCGAAAGAAAAAACTCTTCTCTGATCAGGATCAGATGATACAGATAGGAGGCCATTCTGTTTATGTTGCAAGGGGATCGATAGATGCAAAGGTGAACAAAGTCTTCCTCACTGCCAGAGTTAAACAGTTCCATTCTCTCACCAACCTTTGTTTCAATAATCCTATCACGACTCTCCGGAACAAGTTAAAGTTAGAGTTAGAGAGTCAAGGGGTACACCCAATTGACTCTTTCGATCTTCCCTCTCTATCAGCGAGAACCATGGAATTCACTCTGGGTATCTGATGAAGTATTAGGTGAACCAGAGAGTGCCCATTATGTGTATATAATGCAAGTGCAGCCAGGGAATTTAAAGGCTCTCGACCAAGCTCCTGTAGACTGCAAATGAATTTTGGCCCCAGTTCTAAGCAGAGAGAGCTGCGATAACATACTTTATAATTTGGAAGGCACCATGGATTTTACGAAAGTAAAATTTTGAGTTGAACCATATTCAAAGAGTCATCCATCATGCGTTCAACCAAATGTAGGGAACACCATATAGCAACTGAAGCTTCCTATTTTTGAATTAAAAAACTTTGACTGCTGCTGGAACAAGGGCATGGCCCTTTCCATAATAATAGAAGCGCACAAATGGCATAGAAAGCTGTTAGTAGCCGCTGCCATAGCAGCTTTTTTATGGGGTAAATCCAGGAGTGATTATAGGAAAAAATTATTCCCAGGTATTGTCTATATCGACTGACCTGCCTCTCCCACTGGCACCGTGGTTAACTTTCGCCCACTTTGTTGCTTTTTTTTATAGCGCTTTGGCAAAAACTAAAAATCTTGGTTTTTTGGTAGTTGATAACAAGGCCAAATTGTCTACACAGTATTCTCCACACCTATTCCAGCAGTCTATTAAGTCCCGACCTTAGAACGGGATAAAAGGGACAAGTGTCGTGCGGCATATAGCAGTATTGAAATATGCCTTGTCCCTAGTTTGGGAGCATGGCCAATATTGATTCCCAAGTTAAGGGCTGATGGTAAGTCGCTTCAGGAAAAGGTTGAAAAGGGTTGGCGCTTAGGTACACATAACTCTTGCTCTCAACACCATTATATCGCTGGAATAGAAGATCTGTAATTAGACCCTCTCACGGAAGTACTTTAACTTCTACAGTTTGTATCAGTGCGTAGAGTTGCCTTATCAGATAGAGGAAAGTTTGTTATCTATTCCCTGTGTGAAGTCAATTCTAGTACCCAGAGATCGCTCTCTTTGATATTGTGTCAAAGGCATTGCCTTCAGGTCAATGAAGGCAGCATAAAAGTCTACATCTTGGGACCTCCTAGTGTATTTGGTAACAAGGTGCGACAAAAGCATTGCATGATCTAATGTGCGATTTCCCCTTTGTAGAAGCCTTCCATTTGTTCCAGGGACCAATGATGTTCTGCTGGATTGACCAGGTTTGAAGTTTGGATAATAGTGGTTTTTTGGCATACAGTTTCCCCACAACTAGAGATTAAAACTAATTGGGCTGATAGTTGGCAGGATCTGTCGGATGCGCCTCTTCTTGTGGATAGAAGCACAATGACTGCAGACAGCCAAGATTTAGGAGAATGTGGCCTGGAGTCATTAATTTGAGAGAATAATCTTTTTGCCAATAGAGTTTTCCACCAGTCAACATGTGACTTTAACCATCCTTTCAGGGAAATTAAGTCTGGACCAGAGGCTTTCACGTGGATTTCATTCCGGATATTAAGTTCACAACTTCCTCTGTGTGTTGTGACAGGTGGCCATTTAGGAATTATCCAACTTTGGAAAGAATTGAAGCTAAAGGTGGTCTCCTCCTTTTGAAATAATTCTCAGCATAATACTCTGTCCAAACCTCTGAGGTGGAACAGAAGGGAACGATCTCTGATTCTTTGTAGGATTTAACTTGATTAGTCATAATCCAGAACCCGTTCTAAAGTCGTTAGATATTATGGTATTTCTTGGTAAAGATGATCCCATTCCTGATTTGCGTGACCCTGGATCTGTTTCTCTTCATTAAGGCATTTTAACATGGTTTTATGTTGAGTTAACTGGCTCCACACACTGTCGGATTCCTAAATTCCTTAAACTGTTGATAAAAGTAAACGGATTTTGTTTATTCAGTTCCAGACATTCTTTGGTCGTAGACCAAGGGGCACCCTTTGTATTACCAAAGAGACTCTATGTTTAAAGGCAGACTTCATAAGGTGGTCTGCAATATACTTTTAATCATCAATTCAAAATTGGCAATTGTCTCATAGGGAGAAGCTGCAATTCAAGGTGGCACCTTGGAAAGAAAGCCTAATTGATATGGATTTAATTCTTAACTCATTGATGACAGAAGCCCAGTAAGTGTGCTGGACTCAGTAGAATGTGGGTAAACTTTCCTTGATTGTACTCAGTAGGAGACATCCGTCCATCACATCCTTATACAGAACAAGATTGAGTGAAAGGTGATCCCCAATAAAAAAAAATCATCTATCATAAATGACTGTACAAGCGTTCTAAGTTTTGGTGACACTTTCAGACAGTAATCAATAACACTATTTCCCAACTTACTAACAAACGATGGAAATTACTGGCGGAGCTCACTTAACATTTTGTGGGCCGTTAAGCCATAACATATTGTGCTTTAATGGCAAATTCTAATCAAATTCTTAGCAGTAGAATTCAATCTTGAGAATCTTCTGGAATAACGTTACTTGATGGTAATAAAAGGGAATATACATAATCGTCATCATCATGGCCCACATTTTTTGAGAGAGAATTTAGATTGTTGCCCATTCTCGCATTTAAGTCCCCCAAATATAACAATTTCTGATGAGGGGTAGTTGGATTCCAAATACCTCTACAAAGGAGGGATAATTAGACTCATGGGTCAGTTACATGAGGCTGTTATTTATATTTGGACGAATATAGGTATTAATAATTATCAGAGGGAATTTATCCCAGTCAATCAGTACTGCTTGGATTAGTTGTGAAGGGGCTGGCAGGAGTTTAACCGCTAGGGATATAGAAGCAAATATACAAAGACCAACCTGACCCGGTCTACCTGGGCCACACTAGGGCTTGGTTGCTCTGGTGAACAGAAAGTCCCTATAACCTTCAAAATTTATGGGGGTGACATAGCCAAGTTTCTTGCAAACAAAATTAGGGTCCGCTTTTCTTATATAATTGAGGAAATATATATTCCTAAGCATTTGTTTGCTCCAACCAGAAATGTTCCATGAAAAGTACAGGAAAGTTCAAAGTCAGCTTTTGGCGTCAATTGTGAGTCCAAAATTGAAATTGCAGGTAAAGTTAATATTGTACACAAGAAAAACCATTGGGACAGAGGGTTTTTTTGTAAAGAAGCTGGATTCCACAACTGAATTTGGAGCACAATAATTTACCATATCTGGAGTGTCATCTGGAAGGGGATTGGACTGAGTATTCTGTTCTTACAATCAGAATCGTAGATTTCTAACCATTAGTTGCCCTTCACAGTTCTCGTGGCTACTACACATTCATGGAGGTAACAGATGCTCTGTTTCTAGTTATTCCGTTTTGAGTAATAGAGTTCCAATTTCAATCGGCACTTCTCTAGAAATAGATTTATAAGAGGATCCTGCGTAGGTATCACTATGGGAGTCTACCTTGTCAGCAAGAAGCTTTCCTGATGTTCCACTTGGCTATTGGGGAGTCCTCGTTGGAGTTGGTCCATTGCTGGTTTCCCACTTGTTGAGGTGCATTAATAGGATAGGAAGGGGTGTCTGATCTGAGGCTGATTCTATTTCATCCAAAGCATCCTGTAGATTCTTAGATGGATTTGTTGCTGATAATTGCATTGAGTGCTTTGGTTGTGGGGCTTCAGACCAGCCGCTATCTGTTAGTTCTTGTGCCCATGTTTTATCTTTGTTTCTTGAGATCAACGCAGGATATAATGCTTCCACAGGTTTTGGATCAACTTCCCATTCATAAAATGTGTTGGGGGCTAAGACAGCAGTTGGCTCTTTGCATTTGTCCAAATCAATGTTCCCCAAGTCCTGTGAGCTACTTCTAGTACTACCTTCTTTATGTTGGCTGTTTGTCGTCCCTTTACATTAAAAATACTTATTTTTTAATATTGGGAAATGTATCACTCTGTTTTTTTAAACCAAGGATAACACCTTTGATGCTGCTAATTTAATCCTTCAACAAATATCACAATCCACATCTTTACATGTTGGTTTTACATATTCTCCTTCTCCTTCTCCTTCTCCTTCTCTTTCTCCTTCTTCTTCTTCTTCTTCTTCTTCTTCTTCTTCTTCTTCTTCTTCTTCTTCTTCTTCTTCTTCTTCTTCTTCTTAATAATAATAATAATAATAATAATAATAATAATAATAATAATAATAATAATAATAATAATAATAATAATAATAATTTGATTTCGGTATACCGCCCCATCCCCAAAGGGCTCTGGGCGGTGTACATATATGTACTGTCTTGAGGGCCCTAATTGGGTGTAAAGATTTTTTTTTTGACTGTGTGCACCTATAATAATAAAGATGCATACCATGAGAAAGCACCTTTAATGCATCAACTAACTGTGGTAATTGCAGCAAAACCCATATCACAGCATGCACTCCAACAGGCAGCAGTTCAAGTGTCTGAGACAGAGCATTCAGGGTTAGTTTTTGCAAATGCTTTGAGACTACTTCCCAGAACTTGGTTGTTCCAGACAACAAACAAACAAACAAACATGATGGAATATTACATAAATCAGAAGTGACTTCATGGCACTTAACACACACCCATTACAAAAAAAATCCCTCTTTGCTAATCTGCAGCACCCACCAACACATAATTCCAGTTGTGAGGACAGCAAAGTACAAAGAAAACATGAGAATCCCCCCCCCCCCTCAGGACAATGGCTTGCACTCCTTTGGCACTATTGGTCACAACTGAAGCAATGGCCCCAAGTATTAGACACTAACAGTCCATACTTTTCTGTCATCCTGTCCAAAACAATGCTTGCAAGACCTTTTTCTGTTGCATCTGTGACATGCACAAATTCTCCCAAAAATTCTCCTTGATGTCTGTCTTGCTGTTAACAAAGAGAGAGGGAGTGTGTTTCATTAGATGAGCAAATTGTCTCTTGGCACCTGAGTGAGAACTGAGCATCCATCACCATAAAAGCAATAAAGCTGCCATTCTGCATTTTATTCTGATGTGAAGTTTGCAGTGTGAGGGGGAAAAACACATGGTTATTTGCAACAGGAGTAGACCTCCCCATGTGCCTGAGCCTGCCTACTGCTGAAGCCAGCACCAAGATCGTCCATAAATTACATGAACTGGTCATCCATAAATGCTGCGTCTCTATAAAATTCTACCCATCAGTGTTAAAGTACTCCTTAGCAGCTCTGATTGCCGCCAAACGGTTTGAATCTGCAGAATCTTTTAAAAAGCTCAGTGCTGGGAAAACTCAATGCAAACTGGTTTGGCAGGCATTCTTGGCTGCTTAGTTTGAACCAAACTGAGTGATTGGCTACACCAGATCACAGTGTTTCAATATGGTACATCTGACAGTTCAGCATGTTTGTGGCAAAACTGGCAGACTGCCTAATCTTCAATCAAAAGGGTCCCAGGCAGATGCTGAGGAAAGTCCTGGAAAGTCTTTCCTTCACCCAAGGCTCCAGTCCAGAGAGCCTCTGCCAGTGCATTGGGAGACAATATTATACCATTACTATAGCTATGGCTGATTAGAACAATCCACTGCCGGCCAAGATTCAAGTCCCTATGACCTTCGCAAATTGCATGTTTGGTTATCACTGAGTACAGTGCTGAATGTTTGGTTATCACTGAGTACAGTGCTGAAGCAGGTGTCCAGCTTTAAAAAAATAACAAAATAGCTTTGGTGACTTATGAGCACAACCAAAATCTAAGCATCAGAGTGTCTCCTATGGATTTATGGTACCAACTACTGACCCCTCGCATCCTGGACATAAACTGTTTCAACTCTTACCCTCTAAACGTCGCTACAGAGCACTGCACACCAAGACAACTAGACATAAGAACAGTTTTTTCCCGAATGCCATCACTCTGTTAAACAAATAATTCCCTCGATAATGTTAAACTATTTATTATATACTTATTATATAATTACTGCACTACTTTTTTCATCATTCCTATTACCCATCTCCTCCCACTTATGACTGTATGACTATAGCCTGTGCTGACATTTTATTTTATTTTATTTTATTTTATTTTATGATTTTACATTTTATGTTTTCATTACTACTGATTGTTTCCTGATTGCTTACTAGACCTATATGACAATCATTAAGTGCTGTACCTTATGATTAAGTGCTGTACCTTATGATTCTTGACAAATGTATTTTTCTTTTATGTACACTGAGAGCATATGCACCGGAGACAAATTCCTTGTGTGTCCAATCACACTTGGCCAATAAAGATTCTATTCTATTCTATTCTATTCTATTCTATTCTATTCTATTCTAACTACAATGGCTTTTATTGAACAAGGGACTGATATTCCTGCAAAATTAGTCTCTAAATTGATTGGTTGCTTCTAAAAGTTATCAGAATTGGTTGGCTCTTGCATAGCAAAATATTCTTTCAATACAAATGAAACAAAGAGGAACCAGATGAGAAAAATGTAATAGTAATAGCATGTCTAGGGAGATCAAAGCAATAGATTCATCACTTCCTTAGATTACCAGAAGACACTCTGCCCACCATAAACTACATGACTATTTTTGTTTTAAATGCATATTTATTGAAAGCATTTGCTACAGCAGTGGATTCAGAAAGGATGGAAAGAAATTATGCCTTATGATGTTACTAACAGTGCAAAACAAGGTTTTGTATTGCACTTGGAACCAAAATAGTCTGAAATTCTGCAGTAAAAAAAAGGTAAGCAAATGCTCATAGATTCCATTTTCACCACTGGTTTTCCATCAAATATTTGTATTTTCAGAGAATATATATACACACATACACATGTATATCCTATTTTTTGACCAATAGAGATATAAAACATTTGACAATATAATTTTGTATTTTATTTTCACAATAACCACCCTGTGAGGTAGACTAGTCTGAGACTGAGTGACTGGCTCATGGCAGAGTAGGGATTCAAACTGAGGTCTCTCAGAAATTAGTTCAACCTCTCCACCAACTATTTGTTCAAAGGCTATTTTCATAGAGGGCAATAGAAAATGGGAAGACCATGTTTAGATGACCTTTCTATTAGTAGCCAGTGAGAGTGACATTGAGCCAATCAAGACACTGAAGTTTCTCTTCTGTCTCCTACTACTAAAATATTTCCAAAAGTTTTATTTGTATTTTTAAATGCTCTCTCAATGTAAACAAACAACAGCCCTGTCCTGGGTTCTAGAGCAGACCCAGCTGTACGAGTAATGCAATCTATGAAAAGCTATATCATGCAATAATTCTGAATACGTAACTTGGTTTTAGGAGGAGCATTCTGAAAGTGACTTTTGCTAATGGGAGGCAGTACTGTTCAAATAGGTAAGAAAATGATTCTTTTACTGGTCCATACCTATCTCCTTCAGTTCAACACACACGTATCATACACCTGGTCAAAAATATAAGTATGTGCCACTGGAGACAAAAGAAGTTTTTCTGATGTCAAATGGCAATTAACTCCCTGCTCCAAAGCAGGAGAATTGCTAGCCTTTACAAATCATATATACAAAAGCTTAGTAAGTGTGAAATGGAAGCTAAGGAATTTACCAGCCTGTGACATGGTTTGGCAGTGAGGTTAGAAAAATGGAAATTGATAAATGGGAAGGGAATCGGCAGGGTCTTCCTTTCATTTGCAGACATATATAGAATCAGTCTGCCGTGTAATCTGATACCAGAAAGTAACTAAGAAGACAAACACTCTGTTCTGTCTAATACTAACCAGCCAAATAAGTCATCTTCTATCAGGGAGTAATTTGGCAGGCATTTTAATAACTCCTTGTTCTTGCTCTGTTGAAACAAAAGGCAGGTATGAAATGTCTGCTTAAGCCTAAGATCACTCTCTTTCCTCTGCGAGAATGATCATGAAATACCAGTCCCACCCCTTTAAGGAGAAAAATTGTGCCCCCTTGTTGAAAAAACCCTAGGAAAGTTGCCAGGAATCTGGAGCAAGCAATTTCTCTGAAGTGTGTTGCAAAGGAAGTTCTCTTGTCTTCCAGTAGAGGGCATGCTTCCAAATCTGATTGCACATAATACACAGAAATATGGAATAATTGGTTGAAGTCATTGGTTGAAGTCAAAATTTACTTTATCAAGATTTCATTTCATATGCTGAATGGTAAAATTCCCTCACCCTAGCTGTAGCTGGGAAGAACATTCAATGGTCACTAAGTAACTGCTTAACAATATTCTTCTTCCCCTCTCTCTCCTAGAACCAGAAAATGGATTGGTCTGTAATATGGAGACAACTTTTATATGCAAAATTATTGTTTTCTGCCCATTTTTTTCTCTTCTACATCATTCATAGTCAGCTGCTCCTGATATTTGCAATGGTTAAATCCAATTTGTGCAAGTCACAAGTTATTTTCTACAGACTACATGAGAATTGTTTAGCACACATATAATTTTCTTTTCATAAAATGTTTGGGTTTGGTCTAGGTAGTGTGAAGAGGGTGCCAGAGTGCCCTGTTCAAAATCCTTGACTTTAAACTAATTTAAACATACAGAAATAAATGTATCAGTTGCTACACTAACTCACCATGCAAAAAATAAAAGTAGATCTGCTTCAGAGGAGCCGCCTCTCCGGCATGGTATATCTTTGGGGCCGTAGCAAACGGGTCCAAATGGCTCTTTGGGTGGTAAAGGTTGCCAACCCCTGACCTAGCTGAATGTAAATGACCCTATAAGGACAGTGTTTCACACACCATAAGTGGGTTCATATTTTGCTCTATGGCTCTCTTTGTGGGTTGCCCATGCTCCAAGTCTTGACACCAGTACGGTCATAAGTCTGGCAATTCCCTGTTCCTGTCATGTGTTTGTATATTAGTAATGACTACATTTAGTGACTCCCAGGTCTGGAAAGGTTGAAGGCAAAGGGGATGAAGGGTTTTTGTCATCATCACACAACTTTCTTCTGTGTGCGTCTGGCAGTTGGTCAGTGTGGGTCTGGCAGTTGCTCAGTCAGGTTGATTTGTCCTTGGCTAGAACACTTCCCCAGACTTCACCTCCATTTCACCAGCAAAAAATAGCTTTCTCTAGGCTACCTAATGATAAAAACCCCGAAACGTTCTGCTTTACTTGCAGAAAGAATGACTGAATTTACCCAGAGGTGGGAACCTCTTTGGTTTTATCAGCCCATTCTTATGTTGAGAAACTCTCTGAAAATAATCTAATACACATTAAGGCATTCATTAACAAGGCGTATCATTTAAAATGTGCTTATACTCATAAAAGCAATTGTCTTGACTATAAATGGGTAAATTGGTTAATGAAAGCAATAGCTCTTATTGCCAAAGAGCAGTGATAGCAAAAGGATAAATACATCTTATGGCCCACCAATAATATGTGATTATCCTAAGCAAACACAGGGGGAAAAGCAGAACAATGAAAAATAAGAGTTGCTTTTTAATTGGTTTAAAGCTTTGTTATAGAAAATTAGAGCTGGAAGGGATATCCAGGCTCATCTGGTCCAACCCGCTGCACAATACAGGAAATTCACAACTACTTCGCCCCCCCCCTTTCCCAGTGACCCCTGATCCGTGTCCAGAGGAAGGCAAAATACCTATAGGATCCCTGACCAATCTAGACTGGAGCAAAATTCCTTCTTGATTCCAAAGTGGTGATCCGCTTAGTGCCTCTGGACTTGGGTTCCATTCAGTCACCTTGGCTAGTAGGTGGTAATAAAACTCTCCTCTGTGCATCTTCCCTTTTAAATTCATCTACCACCAGCTTGCTGAATGAAGAAGTGCTTTCATTTGCCTGTCCTAAATCTACTGCCCATCAACTTCGTTAGGTGCCCTCACCCTGCATTCAAGTATTACGGGAAAGGGAGAAAAAGTTCTATCCACATCACAGCTGACCTACGGTGGCCTTGCAGGGTTTTCAAGGCAAGAACCATTCAGAGGTGGTTTGCCATTGCCTGCTTCTGTATCATGATCCTGGTATTGCTTGAGGGGGGGGGTGTCTCCTGTTCTCATACTAGCCAGGGCTGATCCTGCTTAGAACTTATATTGGGCTAGGCTGGGCTATCCAGGTCAGGGTATTCACTTCCTCTACTACATGCATAATTGTATAAACCTCTATCACAGTGATGGCGAACCTCCGGCACGGGTGCCAGAGGTGGCACTCGGAGCCCTCTCTGTGGGCACGCACACACAGAGTTCGTCATGTGGGGGGCGGAAAATCACCCCCCCACACACACACTCATCTAGGCTGGCCTGGGCCACTGAGCACGACATGCGCACACCGTGGTGAGAAGGGAGGACTTGGCTGGCGGGCCTGGTGCCTGTGCTCCAGGTAGCTTCTGCCCGGGGGGGGGGGGTGCAGAGGAGGCAGAGATGCTAGAGAGGCACAGAGTGGTGCACACAGGACTTGCTGGAAGCTAGAGCAGGCTGGCCCCTGCTCGAGTGGGTAGGACGGAGGAAGAGGGAGGCAACCGGTTTTTTTTCTAAACTAAAACCTCAGCATTCAGGTTAAATTGTTGAGTTGGCACTTTGTGATAAATAACTGGGGTTTGGGTTGCAATTTGGGCACTCGGTCTTAAAAAGGTTCACCATCACTGCTCTATCCCGATCCTCTCCTAAAGTAATCTTTTCTAAAAACTGAAAAGCCCCAGACTGTTTAGCCTCTCCTCATAGGAAAAGTGCTCCTTGCAGCTTTGATTGTCCTTGTATGCACTTTCCCCATCCTCTTATATGGTACTTTTCAAAGAAAAAAGAAGGCAAGTCCCCAGGAACATGATATCAAACCTGTAACATACCCCCATTTGCTGCTCCATCCCCCATATATCGTTCTTGGGCCAGCCACTTTCTCTTCATATAAAGTATAAAATATTGTAAGTATAAAATGGAGGAGGGGAGGATGCCGTCAGCTGCATTGTGTCCCCCCCTAGAGAGCAAAGTGGATAAATGTGTAAATAAACAGAATTTCCTCACAAGCTGTGTTAGCTACTAAAAAAAAAGGCGAGATGGCAAAGATTGTGGTTCTTTGGAGTTTAATCTAGTGGCGTCCTGAGATTCATGCTTTGCTGACTCCACAAAGAGAAGCCTGATCTAATTTTGAAGCTCCTGAGGGCCTCGAAATGGTCAAGAGAGTAGAGTTCCAGCAATTTCATTCTACAGTAAGCAAGACAAAGGGAGAAATAAGGGAAAGTCATAGCAGGTTGGGGAAAACATCGTATCTAATGTTGCCTGACTTCTTTTTCTCAAGGAAGCCACATGAAACGAAGCATAGCTTTTCCAGAACCTTCTCTGCCAAGGACATATTAAACACAAAGAGAAACGCGCCTGCAAATATTCACGGGGCTTAACTGACTAGAGTTAATTCAAATTACCCTTTTTCACAGAGAGGTCGTCTGATATTTTGATGCACACAGTAGGTTAGTTCATATTGGATCACGTTGCCTTCCTTTGTCACTTTAAACTTCTCTTCCGGGTACAATAAAAAAACAAAAAAACCCCAATTGCTCTGGAGACCATTTCCCAGAGTTTGCGTTTTTGTATGTAATAGGCTGTGTTCAGCTTATTGCAGATATATTGTACACAACAGTTACTGTGTTTTAAATTTAGCACTATGCAGCACAAGACTATTGGCAGCAAACATGGCAAGAAATTAGCCCATCTAGATGGATCATGGTTATTGAAACTCAGTTCACCAGAAGTCACTTTATTTAACATATGATATGATGAACATGGATTTATGAAACATTGGTGCAGTAACAGGATATGTGACTCTCAGAAGCCCTGTTCAAATGCTACAGTGAATACTCAATAGGTCCAGCATACATATGTACAAATCTGTCTGTAAGAAAGAACCATCAATCATTCACAGTACAAATGAAATCAGGGATCAGTACCTAGATAAATTTGAGGTTTGTATTACACATTTAACCGTACGTGCATTGACTGCAACATGAAAATCACTCCATGAATATAGAAAGAACCATCAAGTGTACACTGTAGACAGACTGTGTGTACATTCACTATAACTTGTGAACAGGGCTACTGCGCAAACCTGAGTTATGCCAATCTAAACCCACTGATTTTCGAGTGCTAACTAGAGTGACTCTGCATCAGCTTGCAATATAAAGCATTTTCTGTACTTTTGCTAACAAAAAACCCTGCTCTGCACTTGTTCCATTATCAAACCATCAGCAGTGCATTTGTGTCCCTAACAGTGCAATCCATGGGGGGGGGGTACAAAAAGGTTGTGGAGTTGGCATGATCCTGCTCCTGTTCATATGGCGTAAATGGCACCTACACCATCAAGAGGACACTAACAGCAGTGCCAAATCCAAATCCAAAAACCTTTATTAGGCATAAAACCAGTGCCAATGGGGGGGGGGGGGGGTGGGGGGGGGGGGGGGTGGGGGGGGGGGGGGGTGGGGGGGGGGGGGGGTGGGGGGGGGGGGGGGTGGGGGGGGGGGGGGGTGGGGGGGGGGGGGGGTGGGGGGGGGGGGGGGTGGGGGGGGGGGGGGGTGGGGGGGGGGGGGGGTGGGGGGGGGGGGGGGTGGGGGGGGGGGGGGGTGGGGGGGGGGGGGGGTGGGGGGGGGGGGGGGTGGGGGGGGGGGGGGGTGGGGGGGGGGGGGGGTGGGGGGGGGGGGGGGTGGGGGGGGGGGGGGGTGGGGGGGGGGGGGGGTGGGGGGGGGGGGGGGTGGGGGGGGGGGGGGGTGGGGGGGGGGGGGGGTGGGGGGGGGGGGGGGTGGGGGGGGGGGGGGGTGGGGGGGGGGGGGGGTGGGGGGGGGGGGGGGTGGGGGGGGGGGGGGGTGGGGGGGGGGGGGGGTGGGGGGGGGGGGGGGTGGGGGGGGGGGGGGGTGGGGGGGGGGGGGGGTGGGGGGGGGGGGGGGTGGGGGGGGGGGGGGGTGGGGGGGGGGGGGGGTGGGGGGGGGGGGGGGTGGGGGGGGGGGGGGGTGGGGGGGGGGGGGGGTGGGGGGGGGGGGGGGTGGGGGGGGGGGGGGGTGGGGGGGGGGGGGGGTGGGGGGGGGGGGGGGTGGGGGGGGGGGGGGGTGGGGGGGGGGGGGGGTGGGGGGGGGGGGGGGTGGGGGGGGGGGGGGGTGGGGGGGGGGGGGGGTGGGGGGGGGGGGGGGTGGGGGGGGGGGGGGGTGGGGGGGGGGGGGGGTGGGGGGGGGGGGGGGTGGGGGGGGGGGGGGGTGGGGGGGGGGGGGGGTGGGGGGGGGGGGGGGTGGGGGGGGGGGGGGGTGGGGGGGGGGGGGGGTGGGGGGGGGGGGGGGTGGGGGGGGGGGGGGGTGGGGGGGGGGGGGGGTGGGGGGGGGGGGGGGTGGGGGGGGGGGGGGGTGGGGGGGGGGGGGGGTGGGGGGGGGGGGGGGTGGGGGGGGGGGGGGGTGGGGGGGGGGGGGGGTGGGGGGGGGGGGGGGTGGGGGGGGGGGGGGGTGGGGGGGGGGGGGGGTGGGGGGGGGGGGGGGTGGGGGGGGGGGGGGGTGGGGGGGGGGGGGGGTGGGGGGGGGGGGGGGTGGGGGGGGGGGGGGGTGGGGGGGGGGGGGGGTGGGGGGGGGGGGGGGTGGGGGGGGGGGGGGGTGGGGGGGGGGGGGGGTGGGGGGGGGGGGGGGTGGGGGGGGGGGGGGGTGGGGGGGGGGGGGGGTGGGGGGGGGGGGGGGTGGGGGGGGGGGGGGGTGGGGGGGGGGGGGGGTGGGGGGGGGGGGGGGTGGGGGGGGGGGGGGGTGGGGGGGGGGGGGGGTGGGGGGGGGGGGGGGTGGGGGGGGGGGGGGGTGGGGGGGGGGGGGGGTGGGGGGGGGGGGGGGTGGGGGGGGGGGGGGGTGGGGGGGGGGGGGGGTGGGGGGGGGGGGGGGTGGGGGGGGGGGGGGGTGGGGGGGGGGGGGGGTGGGGGGGGGGGGGGGTGGGGGGGGGGGGGGGTGGGGGGGGGGGGGGGTGGGGGGGGGGGGGGGTGGGGGGGGGGGGGGGTGGGGGGGGGGGGGGGTGGGGGGGGGGGGGGGTGGGGGGGGGGGGGGGTGGGGGGGGGGGGGGGTGGGGGGGGGGGGGGGTGGGGGGGGGGGGGGGTGGGGGGGGGGGGGGGTGGGGGGGGGGGGGGGTGGGGGGGGGGGGGGGTGGGGGGGGGGGGGGGTGGGGGGGGGGGGGGGTGGGGGGGGGGGGGGGTGGGGGGGGGGGGGGGTGGGGGGGGGGGGGGGTGGGGGGGGGGGGGGGTGGGGGGGGGGGGGGGTGGGGGGGGGGGGGGGTGGGGGGGGGGGGGGGTGGGGGGGGGGGGGGGTGGGGGGGGGGGGGGGTGGGGGGGGGGGGGGGTGGGGGGGGGGGGGGGTGGGGGGGGGGGGGGGTGGGGGGGGGGGGGGGTGGGGGGGGGGGGGGGTGGGGGGGGGGGGGGGTGGGGGGGGGGGGGGGTGGGGGGGGGGGGGGGTGGGGGGGGGGGGGGGTGGGGGGGGGGGGGGGTGGGGGGGGGGGGGGGTGGGGGGGGGGGGGGGTGGGGGGGGGGGGGGGTGGGGGGGGGGGGGGGTGGGGGGGGGGGGGGGTGGGGGGGGGGGGGGGTGGGGGGGGGGGGGGGTGGGGGGGGGGGGGGGTGGGGGGGGGGGGGGGTGGGGGGGGGGGGGGGTGGGGGGGGGGGGGGGTGGGGGGGGGGGGGGGTGGGGGGGGGGGGGGGTGGGGGGGGGGGGGGGTGGGGGGGGGGGGGGGTGGGGGGGGGGGGGGGTGGGGGGGGGGGGGGGTGGGGGGGGGGGGGGGTGGGGGGGGGGGGGGGTGGGGGGGGGGGGGGGTGGGGGGGGGGGGGGGTGGGGGGGGGGGGGGGTGGGGGGGGGGGGGGGTGGGGGGGGGGGGGGGTGGGGGGGGGGGGGGGTGGGGGGGGGGGGGGGTGGGGGGGGGGGGGGGTGGGGGGGGGGGGGGGTGGGGGGGGGGGGGGGTGGGGGGGGGGGGGGGTGGGGGGGGGGGGGGGTGGGGGGGGGGGGGGGTGGGGGGGGGGGGGGGTGGGGGGGGGGGGGGGTGGGGGGGGGGGGGGGTGGGGGGGGGGGGGGGTGGGGGGGGGGGGGGGTGGGGGGGGGGGGGGGTGGGGGGGGGGGGGGGTGGGGGGGGGGGGGGGTGGGGGGGGGGGGGGGTGGGGGGGGGGGGGGGTGGGGGGGGGGGGGGGTGGGGGGGGGGGGGGGTGGGGGGGGGGGGGGGTGGGGGGGGGGGGGGGTGGGGGGGGGGGGGGGTGGGGGGGGGGGGGGGTGGGGGGGGGGGGGGGTGGGGGGGGGGGGGGGTGGGGGGGGGGGGGGGTGGGGGGGGGGGGGGGTGGGGGGGGGGGGGGGTGGGGGGGGGGGGGGGTGGGGGGGGGGGGGGGTGGGGGGGGGGGGGGGTGGGGGGGGGGGGGGGTGGGGGGGGGGGGGGGTGGGGGGGGGGGGGGGTGGGGGGGGGGGGGGGTGG